>NC_136923.1:38587671-38849372 GCF_949752795.1 Hyperoodon ampullatus
CCGGAGAGTAGTCAGTGCTGCCTGCTCAAGGAGCTTCAGCATGAGACAAGTGGCAAGCGAGTGCTTGGTGAGATGAGGTATTGGGGGTGGGAGGGGTGATTGATTAGGCATGAGCGACCACATTCATCCTGGGAGATTATGTTAATATTTGAAATAGTGATGTGAAGAGCAGGCCATCCGTCACCCCCAGAAGGCGGCAAAATGTGTCGCTGTCGGGCCACAGGCTCCTGAGCTGTCTCTCTTTACGTGGAAACGCAGAGGCTTGGAGAGCTGAGCTCTTGGAGTGCTTGGGGTGGGGCTCCCAGGTACGTGCTGGACTTTAAGGAGCTCTTAGTGGAGGCTTGGGCCAGAAAGTGCAACCTGAACTGAACAGGGGGTTAACGGGGATCTCGTACTGATGGTGGACTTGGGCACAGCAGAGTGAGTGGAGTTATTATTGGGGGTCCAGGCCTCCGGCTTGGCGATTAGATACTCCACTGTGTTCCTGTGTCTCTCTTGGTCAGGGCCAGGTCAGCAGAGGTACGTCTGTGGGGCAGCTGCTATGAGGTGGTGTCCTCGGGCCTTTCCCCATGCTTAGCTTGTAGCAGGTCCCCAGGAAATGGGGGTGGCAGTGAATGTGTTGACATTGGCTGTGGATGTAGGACCTCTGGCACAGGATGGGACTGATCAGGGGTGGCTAATGTGGTGGTAACATAGTTAGGAGGGGGAGTCCGGGTGGGGGTCTGAGCCATCAACTTGCCAGGGGTCCTTCCACCCAACCCCAGTGGCCCAGCCTCTCTGAATCTCCCTTCCCTGGTTACTGGGCTTGAATTGCAGTAACCCCCATCGTACTCTCTTCCTGTGAACTTTCAATGACTCAGCCACACTCGGAGGCCGGCAGAGCCTTCCAGAGAAGGCACTGTAGGAAAAGCTGTTCCGGAACAGAAGTCAATTTATGCTCAGGAATAGCACCCAGCACTTACTAGGTTCTAAGTGGGCACTGCCAAGAGTGCAGCTATGTAGGTTAATGAAGAAATGAGAGTTCCCTGGAATGTGTGTAATGTGTCTCTCCAAGCTTCATATTGGGACATAAGATGTACCCCACATAAGGAGTTAACCATGCACTTCCAGTAAAGAATCTTCCATACTTTCAATCCTCAGCTCAAGGATACTGCTTTTTTTTAATAGTCGTGGGCACTCAGACCCTAAAATTTTGCCAGTGGGAAATAACGTACACATTTCATGCCTGAGACTCAGGTCTGTCTGAACCATAGCTTCCTGGATGGTGCAGACCAGAAATGGAATCCAGCTCAGCATACCCACTGTGTGCTCCTGGGCAAGTCCTAGACCCTCTCTGATCCTCATTCTTGGTCCATGGCGTGGCCGGGATGTCTGGCTGGAGGATGAGGTGGTGAGAATGGCAGGGGACAGGCTGACACAGATACACTTCTAGAAATCAAATCTGAATTTCCCTCATTGATCATTTTCATTCCCAGGATATGTTGTTCCCTTCCGTTCTGATGGGAGTTGAGTGATTCCAGACACTTTCATCAATGAGCACATCTTTCCCCACCCCCACCTTCCAAGTGATTACCAAAGTCATGCAGCCAGGTACGGCAGAACTGGGGCTTGAACACAGGGCTCCTGACTCCTGTCCCAGGGTGCTGCTTCTCCTCTAGCTCGGCCTTCCCTCTTGGGGTGGGCAGGATGAGCCTGGGAAAGAGGGGAGCTGGGCCAGGTTTGGTGTGGCTATGGCCAGGCAGAGAAGTGCTGACCTGGCGTTCCGGGCTCCTTCTGGCATCCCTCTGCCTGTCGATGGCTGCCAGCTCTCCAGTGGCTCTCTGTCCTGCTCCAGTTTTTCTCACCTGCTTCCTTAGCCTCTTGTTTCCCACTGACAGCTCTGGGGCTGCTTCTTGGCACAGGACACCCCTGTGAGGTGGGCGGCCGGGGAGCAGGTGAAGAGTTCTAGAGGAAAAGGGCAACCCTGTGAGAGCAGGAGGGAGCCAACCGGCCCCTCTTCCCCACAACCCCTGGCCCCCCTGACAAAGCCACCAGGGCTCTCCTTCAAGTGCATATGAGAGGGCCCATGTGGCCAGCCCATGCCCTGAGAGCCAGGCTCTGAGAGTCAGGAGGATGCTTGCATCGAAGCCTTGACCCAGCTGCGATGCTCCGTGGACCCTGGTACCACCTCTGCCAAGCTTATGGCCTCAGTCCGCATTGGGGCCACCCCTCTCCATGCTTCCTCGAGGGGCCCCCAAACACCTTGCCACTGGGGTGATCCTTGGCTTTCTTCCCCAACATGGCTGCCCTCTCCACCGGCCCCAGTCCTAGAGGCAGCCCGACCCCCAGAAGCTGGGTGCCATAGAGCTGGCAGCTGCAAGAGTTCAGAAACTGCAGACGGTGGCATTTAGGAGCATTTTCCTTGTCTTGGCACTTTCCTCCTCCCGACCTCACCACAACCCCATGGGGGTGTGGTTGGGTGCAGACTGTGGCCCATTTACAGGCTGGACACCATGGCACACCTTGGTGGAGTGTGGGGGCTGTCTTCAAAGACCCTGTCACATTTCCTCATCTAACCCCAGGGCCAGCACGGAGTAGGAGCGCCCACTGTGGCCTGGTGCTCCTGAGCCGTGCCCCACCGGGTAAACCCAGCCCCGCCAGCCCTGGCTTACTCCTGCCGTCAACAGGCCACAGAAGTGTGGGCTCTACTGCAGTCTGCCCCCTCCAGGGCCCCTAGGAGCTGAGCAAGGTCTCCTGAGCCCCTTTCCTACCCTCCCCCATCAGCACCATATTGTCATCCTTTGGGGGGATAGCAGAGAGCATATGCTTGGGCTCTGAGCTCATTCACATAATGAGGCTGATCAGGATGAATAATTCATCAGGTGCCTGGGGGTGCACGGGGGACCATGTGGAGATGGCCTGTCTCCCCACTCTGAAGCCCAGGTCACTCTGATGGGTACAGCCAGGGACCTATCCCCTTCTGACTGGGTGTCCAGGGTAGAAAGGGAACAACTCTGGGGACCTTGTGGGAAAGCAAAGCAGGACAGATTATAATCAGACAGGAGGAAGAACCAGTGGCTCATCAGGTGCACCAGCCCTGGGACGGATTCCTGATTTGGGTGAGACACCTTCCGTGGAGGGTCTCTACAGAAGGAAGTGAGAAGATCCTCTCTCTGGGGTGGGGGTCGGGGGTGAGGAAAGTCTGTCTGGCTAGAGCTGGTATAGGAGCAGAGACCTGGGATGGTTATGTCTGTGGACTACAGGCCATCCTCTGGGAAAGCTCAATCCAAGTCTGAACCTATGGGAGCATTTCTCAGTCCACATCAACCCCCACACATGTCTCAGGGCAGAAGTGGCTCAGAGCCCTGCCTACGTCCCTGGCTGCTTCCGCCCCCATGATGGCCTTAGCCCGGCTAAGGTGCTGCTAGTCACTCATGGGGAAACCAAGGTGTGGTTGACTGTCTTTACCCACCAGTCCCATCCTGGATCCCTGACTTGCTAGCCCTGGGTAGTGGTGGGGTTGGTGAGAAATATCAAGGCAGAGGTGCAGGCCTGGTGCGGCCCCTCCCCTGGACTGCTGAGCTGCATCCACAGAGAGCGAGACCCCAGGACTCAGAGATCCCTGACACCAAGTCTCCTGCTCCCCTCCCCACGGCTGTGCTTCTCTGGACAGTCATGGTGAATCAGACAAATGCTGTTGATGTGTCCCCACTTCTGTGGGTAGCCAGAAATGGGATTTTTGAACCAGTGACGGCACCATAGTCCTAGCCCATCTTGTCTGCCCCTGGCCATGCCCACACCGCGTCTGCTCAGTGCTCCCTGGGAATGTGTAATTAATATTTGCGGAGTGCCACATCTGGAGTTGGCTCCAGGCAAGGACCAAAATCTGGCCACATTGAGGACCCCTTTCCTGAGGGGCTCAAGGAGGCAGGAACAGGGCCCTCCACAGGTGCCCTTGAAACAGGCTTCTCCCAGGACTTCCCTGGTGGTGCAGTGGATAAGACTCCACGCTCCCCGTGCAGGGGGCCCAGATTCAATCCCTGGTGAGGGAACTAGATCCCACATGCATGCCACAACTAAGAGTTCACATGCCACAACTAAGGAGCTTGCCTGCCGTAACTAAGACCCGGTGCAACCAAATAAATAAAGAAAAACAGCCTTCTCCCTGTTCCTCCACTCCCACCCCCTGCTGGTACCGCCAATTCCTGAAACACATGCGCCGTCACACACTGGCTCAGGGGGTGCTGGCCAGGGCTGTGTTTGGCCCCCCTTTGGGGTAAGGGGTCCTCTCTGGGCATCTCAGGTGGGATCAGCAATGTCCAGGAGTGCCAGGGAAGCTCAGAACGCTAGAGGGGCAGCAGAAGAGGATGAAGGAAGCTGGGGTGGGGGAAGGTGCCAGGGGACAGAAGCAGCCCTGAGAGGGCCAGAATGGGGAGTTCACGTGGTTGTGACCCCCAGACCTACAGTTGGTCCTTCTATCAAAGCACTGTGGTTCACATGTGCCCCAAGAGTCAGTCCACCTTGGCCAGGTGGACCCGCACTCACGCAGGACATGCACGGTTGTCCCAGCTAATGTGCTCAGTCCGGAGAGTGGTGGTGAGGGAGACTCACGCAGGCCCATCACACTCCCTCCCCAGGGTTACTGGAACCTTTGAACCATCATCCTAGGGGTCTGCTCCTTGTGCAGCCCCCCCTCCTCCAGCCACCTCCCGCTGAGGTCCAGCGGCACCCTGCTGTCTCCTAGTGTAGATGATTGGGGTGTGGGGTGCGTGAGGAGGGGGTGGGCGGGGCGCGGGTGTGAAGTGTGCTGCTGGGTAGGGATTGCTGCCGCTCGCCTCTCTAAAAACCCACATATATTATTCTTTAATGGAAAGTTAATTGTCTTATTATTCCCTCCATATGGTCCTCTTGCTCAGCACCCAGCAGGGATGCAAGGGACTGAGGGGGGGCTCCTGGGAGGGCGTCTGAAACGTGGTGAGGCTGCCACGTGAGCATAACTAGATATACTAAGGCAGAGCCATTGGAGCCTGGCGGAAGCCCTTCCTGGACCCCCTCTTTGTCCCCCTAGCCCAGCCTGCTCCTCACCTCTTTCCTTCCCACGTCCTGCCCTGGGGGTGGCCTCTTCTGGCACCACCTCCCCACTGTGAGTTCTGGGAATGCTCTCTCCCAAGCCCTGTGGGGGGAGATGGAGGGTGGTTGTTGCCCTCCTGCTTGCCCCTCCCCGCACATACTCTGTTGTTGCCTGAAGGAGAAAATTCCATTTTTGAGAAGCTTTTCAAAAGCCAATTCGTCTGTGGCAGGAGCTCCTGCCTGACGGCCAACTGACTGGCTTTGGTCTCCTGCACCTCTTCTACATGTCCCCCACCAGAGAGGGGGCACGGGGAGGTCAATGTTGGGGGAGGGCTGCCCCAAGACACCTGGCCCAGGGGCCCTGGCTCATGTTGGCCATGCCTTCCATGGGCACCAGCTGCCTGGAGCCACCCCCAAGCTGATGGCTCCTCTCGGGCTGCTAAGCTGAGCCAGTAGTTGTGCCCTTCTCAGCCCCCGCCCCTCCCAAGGCCTCTCCTCCTCCTCCGCAGAGTGTGAGGGTGTTAGGTCAGAACAGCCTGTTAGGTGGGTGTTAGGTGGCAGAACTAGAATTTGAACCTGGAGCCTGTGCCTTGGGCCACACTGAATGGTGGGTGGTGGAGGAAAGACTGAAGTGGGGAGCAATGGCAGAGCTGGGCCTCCCCGTACCATGGGACCTGGCACATGTTGTCCTGCCTCTCTGAGCCTTGGTTCCCCCATCTGTGACATGGGGATCCGAGCCCCTGTCCTCAAGGGAGCAGGGGCAAGGAAGGGCTGCAGACAGAGCCCTGCAAATGTGGGGGTGCTTTTGTGACCCCCCCCCACTATCAGTTGCCTGCCCTTCCAGGAGTTAGTTATAGTTTTAGAAAGTTCAGGTGCCCAAAGTGTCACCTTTGCTTGCTGAAGCCCAGGAATTTGGAAATTAGTTTCCTCTTCCCTGCCCTGTTAGTCCTGTTTGGGCTGCTATAACAGAATACCATAAACTGGGTGACTTATACACAACAGAAATTTCTCATGTTTCTAGAGGCTGGTAAGTTCAGGATCCAGGCATCAACAGATTTGGTGTTTGGTGAAAGCCCACTTCCTGGCAGCTTTCTTCTCACTGTGTCCACTCGTGGTGGAAGGGGTGAAGGATCTCTCTGGGGTCTCCTTTATAAGGCACTAATCCCATTCACAAGGACTCTACCCTTATGACCTAATCACCTCCCAAGGGGCCCAACTCTAAATACTATCACAATGGGGATTAGGTTTCAACATATGAATTTGGTGGGGAGACATGAACATTCAATCTGTAGCACCTTCTGACCATGACATCTTTGGGGGACCTTACTGGGAGAGGCACCAAGCCACAAGAGCTTGAAGAAACAGGGCCTATGGGCCACGGAAGGGAACCAGTGGCAGAGGCACCCCCTGGGGAGGAAGCAGGTGGGGGTGAAGGGAAGGGCATCTGCACCCAGAAGAGGCCTGTGAGTCTGTTTCTCAAATCAGTCACCCAGTCGGCAGCTTGTCTCCCAGGCCCTGTGGGCTCAGAGAAGGGCACGGGGCTGGACTGGCCTTGGAGTAGGGGTGATAGGAAGCCACCAAGCTCTGGGTTCTTGAGGGCGGCAGCTCTCGGACTGAGGTCCCTCAGTTTAAGAGACGATCTCAGAGGCATGATCAGAACCATACCAGCAGACAGCGCCGCTCTTTCTGGAAGTTTTGGTTGAGAACCGGTGGCTTTGCTGCAGGCCCCTTCCATGAAGTGGATGCCCCTCAATCCTTCCATCCTGGGAATCTGGACTGTTTGTCCAACTTTCCTAAGGCAAGGCCCACCTCCCATGGCAAGGGTTCTGATAAACACCTTGGCTCTCTTCTGGGGTCCCCAAGGAGGCTGACCTTGCAGCAGAACAGCTGGGGGTCAGCTCCGATGGGGACCAAGTGCTTGCAGATTGTTGAGGAGAGGCCAGAGTGTACTCTCTTCTCCCCTGGCCTCTGCATCCACCTCTGGAGAGTGATGGAGCTGCATGTCCAGAGCCGGAGGCTCAACTGGATAATCAAGGGTGGGAGATGGAGGATGGAGTAGAGGACCGAATGGGTTTCCATGCTGGGCCCCCGGGGATGGCTGACCCCATCTGCATTCCTCCTCCCTCCTCCACCCCCATCCATGGCTGGATCAGTGGCAGCCACGGGGACACTTGCCTGAGATCCATGGAGCCCCAAGCATTTGGCAGAGGCAGAGAAGTAATTGGTTCTGACAAACCACAGCTGGCCCCAGGGGCAACATGAGCAGCATTTACCATGACCAGGCAGGACATGGAGACTCAGCCTGGCCTCCCTCCACCTTCTCTGAGCATGGCTCCCCTCTCCTTGTGAGTGGAGATCTGGTGTTTGGAGAAGGTTACAGAGCCCCAAACTCCCCATCTTTCCTATACCTCTCTCTCAGTGCTGGGAGCTAGCTGGCTGGAGGTGGGGGTTAGGGGGGACGAGGACAGGGGGTAGATCCTGGGCAGCCTCGTCAGGCCCCCTCCCCGTCCATCCTTGGGTTCCCAAGAATCAGGGAACCAAGTGACTGACCCTAGGACTTTTTTGCCCTAGCCTCAGCATTCAGAGTTAGGGGCTGGGCCCCCACCTGAGAGGATGTGCAGTCTGGGTGGAGGAACAGGCTGTGCACACACACAGGGTGCACATACACATACATGCATGCAGTGTACAAACATACATATATGTGATATGTGGTCCACAAGGTTTGGCATGGAGTAGGTGCTCAGCTAGTAACTCTTCAGTGGATAGATTAGCAAAGGGGCGGGCATCTGAGGACTGAGAAGGGAGGGATTGGGGGTCTAACCCATCCCACAGAACAGTGGGAACCATCCAGACCACCTAGGGGAACTGAGGCCCAGTGCATCAAAAAGGTAGAGCTTCGGTGCCAGCTGCCCTGAGAGAGGTAAGCTTGCATAGGGTCTGCCAGGCTTGGCCCACATAGAGGGTCCCTGACTGCTCTTTGTGAGGAAATGGAGGGTGCAGGGGCTGATGGGGAGGGCCCAGGAGAAGAGCTGGCTGCACAGTGTGCTGGCACTCAGATGTCAGGCTGGGGTGAGGGAGGCTGGGCTATTCCTGGAGTGACTCAAAGGCCTGGCCAAGGTGTGTGGCCTGGGTAGGAGGAGCCTTTAGGCCTCCAGCCATCGATGTGTGCTCCCTGCCCCCCCCGCTAGCCTTCTCAGCTTCTTCCTCCTACTCCACTTGCCTCTCTCCTCACTCATCCCCCTTCCCTCCAGGCCTCTCCCCAGTTTTAAACCCAGCCCACAGCTCCCTCCCCAAGGAAGCCCTCCAGATCAGTGCTGAGGCCAGCGGTGTCCCATGCTCCCCTCTCCCTTCTGCTTTTGCCTCCTTCGGGTACACATAGGAGGCAGGAGATGCCAGGGACCTCTGGTGGGCCCAATTCAGTCTTCCCATCATATGGGGTAGGGAGACCATGACCAGAAGGGCAGGCTCATGCCCGGGCTTCGCAGCAGTCCACCTGAACATGGGCAGTCAGACCTAGAAGGCAAGTAGCCCCTGGTGATTATTGGTCCCGTTACTCACTGGGAGACACAGTCTCTGACCTGCAGAGGCTTTGTGAGGTGGGATATGGCTGGTCAGGTGTGGAAGAGAGACGAGAGAAGTGTGATGCTGCATGTGGGAATGTATGTGCACATGTAGACGAGAACACGTGAACCTGCGTGTGTGTGCATGTGCTGCCAGCGGAAGCGTGAGCAGGTGAGGTTTGTGTGTCTGTGGAAGGGAGTGGCTGCGCCTGCACGAAATGCTGCATGTAGGGGCATGACTAGGTACATATGTTTATGTGTGTGTGTGAGAACATGTGATCCCACATGCGTGTGTGTTTTGTGGGATGTGTGACCAGGCAAGCATGTACTTGCATGTGTATGTGGTGAGTACAGAGTTCTGCATGCTCTGTGTGCAGGTGTGAGCAGGCATGCTTACAGGCCAGGGTGAGACTGCAGAGAGGCAGGTGCCCGTGAGCTCTGTCACCCAAGCAGGCGAGAACTACTTAACCGATTAATTAGTGAAGCCGAGAAATCTCAGTTGTGGGTTAGGAGCTCACACACACACACACACACACACACACACACACACACACACACCATATCCCCATGCACAGTGCACATCCCCCCAAGTCGCTCTGCCTGACACTGTGCTCAGCAGCCCTGCAGGGGGGCAAGGTGCCAGTCGCTTGTGGATCTGTGTCCTCACACCCCTGTGCATCCATGCCCTGGGCTGCTGGACCAAGTGACCCCTGTGGAGAGCACAGCTTTGTGCAAGCCGTCCGTCCTCAGTGCCCCCAGTCAGTGGTGAGGCCGCCCAGACTTTGTCCCCATTTCACAGGTGAGAGAGCTGTGGCTGGTAAGGGGCACTGGGCAGGAGCCTCATTTCCAGGTTCTGGGCCTCCTGGTGATGGGGAGCAGCCCTTTCTGCCCTGGGCTGGGGTCCACTAAAGTGCTGCCTTCATCGGGGTAGGGGGAAGAGTATGGGTGCCTGTAGGCTTAGAGCTGAGCTGGAGTCCACGGGGAGCTTCCTACAGCTCAGGACAGGCCACTCCTACCTGCAACCCCCAGGTGCCTTGTCACCAGCCAGCTTCCTCCACATGCCCTGCAGGCAGGTGCAGGGGCCTCATCCCTCCCACCCCACAGCCTGCTGACTGCCTTCTCTCTCCTGTCCCTAGAAAGGGAGAGCCCCATGCTCCCCAGCTCCCACAGCCCCGTGTGCCTCCCCATCAGCATGATTGTAGCTGCCTCTTTTCTGAATCTTCCGTTCGAGCGCAGCTCCTGGGGCACCAATGGGGTTTGTAGGGCTTGGCCCTGAGGCCCAGAGTCTCACTTGATGCTGACTCTTGGCAGGCAGGCCTGCCACCCCCTCCTGCTGCCCCTCGCAGACCCCAGGGGCTACTGCTGTTTGCCTTGTCGTGCAGGAGACCTGGAAGCCAGGTCAGGTAGCGGCCAGTTGCCTCCTGATCAGGTATTGACAGAGGAGCCTTCCTCATGCTCCATTACGGACATGGAATAAATTGGTGTGCCGTGAATTTATTCTTTTTAAAAAGGGACTTTCACACTGGGGAAAACTTTTTATAAGAACATTTATATAAAAAGCAGTTACCGTGCCTGTAATTTTTATGTATTTTCTCCCTTCCCTTGCCGCCTTTGTGTTTGAACGTGACTGACTCCCAGGCAGCTGCAGCCTGGCTCCCCGGCCTCCTGGCTACAGCCTACCGCCTGCTGGAGTGCCTCCTCCTCCCGGAAGGCTGCGGATGCAGGGCCCGGGCTCCAGGAGGACGGCTGGGTGGAGTTATGTTCAGAACTCAGGTGCTTTCGAAATTTTCTCCCTCTTGCATCTCTGTCCTGAGGTCGCTCTGTTTCCAGGGCTGGCATGGCCCTTCCAGGCCCCTCTTGGCAGCAGCTGAGCACTTCAAGGCACCTACTTCCCGGCAGCCTCAGGGCCCTGTTCCATGAGGGAGGAAGTGGTGATGTGGGAGCAGGTATTTTCCCTCCCCAGGAGCCACTAACGGGCACCCTGCTTCCCCAGCCATTATTGCTCTCACACTCGATGCATTATGTAAATTGTCTCTGTTGCTAAGTGGTGGAGGAGCTGCTCCGGGGGAACGGAGGTCTGGAGCCTTCTGGGAAAAGGCAGGAGACTGGCCCTGAAAACTCACTGATCCGTGTCAGGGAGGGTCTGGCAGCCTCCCAGCTTAGGCTAGGCCCCCTGGGGCTTGCACTGTCTCCGCCCCAGACACAGCTTGGTGAGGGTGGTGGCTGCACCCCACGGCAGACTGGAGGCCGGGTGGGCTCCCTCACTGGACAGGGACGTCAGATTGGACCTTTGCCTCCCTCCTCCAATGGGCTCCCGGGGTAGGACACATGCCCCTCTGCTGCCCAGGGAGGTGTGCTTCTCCCACCTGCACGAGTTTCAGCAGCAGCGTATTTGCCCACAGAGCCTCCTCAGAAACCCTTGGCAGAGCTGGAAATGTTATGTCGACCTGTGGGACTGGGTGACCCACCCCTCGCCTCCTGGAGACCCTGGGGCTCCTTCTGCAGTGAGCGCCCAATGAACTCGGGATACAAAACGGTGAATTTTGGAGCAGCACCACATGCTAGGGTGCCAGCGAGTTCTTGGGTCCCCAAGGGTCTGAGATCTCAATGAGGCATGTAGGGGCATGAAGTTTCCTGGACCTGGGCAAGGCCTCAGTGATGGACAGGGCTCTCCCGGGTACTCACCTGGCTTTCCACCTTCCCTTTTGAGACACAAGATCTGTTGGGGGCCCCCCGCCCACCGAGAGAGCCAAACACTCTGGGATTCTTCCAGACTGAGCTGGACTCTCATCTGAGCTTGTACTTTGCATGAGGCTGGTGGGTGCAGACTTCACACTTGTCATCCCCCTCCCTGGGACTGAGGGGCCCCTGGGGCAGGATGTTTGTTCAGTGCAAGGGGGCCACTGGAAGGAATCACAGATTTGTGTGTTTCTTGGAAAATTTGGGATTCCAGGGAAGGTGTGAGGTTGGCAAAGACATTGGTAGCCCACCCGGCCCACTTCTCAGGTAGTACTTTCTCTCTCCACCCCTCCCCAGGCATGTCTGTCTGTGGCTGTGGATGAGATGGACCACATGACCCAGACACAGGCTTCAGCAGAGGTTGATGCAAAGGGAGTGAGTGTTTCCATGGCCTCACAGACATTGTGGAAGACTCGGAGCTTCTTCCTCCCTACCCAGCACAGTCCCCCACTGTCCCCAGGATGATTGGCATTCTCTCCCAGACCCCTGTGGTTTGCTGGCCCTCAACTTGCTTTCTGATTGCTGCCAACTTTGGGGAAATGGAGGAGTGGGGGCAAGGTGTCATCAATGCCGAATTGGTGTTTTAGTCTAAGGACCCTGGTTTGTGTACTCCGCTGATGAGGGAATTGAAACACTGAACTGTCTTCATTTGTGGTAAGAGTTAACAGAGGTGATGACAGTGCTGTCAACAGAGCATAATGTCAGCTGCTGCCCTTTGGGGGTCCCTGTCTGCAGGCCAGAGGCTGGAGTCAAAGCAGTCAGTCTCCTGTCCCTAACTCCTCTGTCTTCATTATTCTCCCCTCTCTCTCTCTCCCTCCCTCCCATCCTTCTCCCCCTCACCAATTCTTTTCTTCCTTTCTTATTTTTTTTCCTTTTTCTTACATTTCTAGATGGATTTTTAAAGTCAGGGTTTGTTAATCAGCATCACACTCATACATGATGAAAAGTCATAGTTTTACCAGGTGTGTTGTGTTAGGAGCACAGCAGCCCCCTCCTCTCCACCTCCAACTCCCCAGAGGCTGTCGCTTTCTAATCTCAGAGCTCCATACCTCTAAATGACATACTTGTGTCGCTACTTCATGATTGTTCAGTTTTAGGCATTATCCATGGACATCCACTGGGGAATGGAGGACATAGCTCTCCTCCGCCATCACCCACCACCCCAGCGTCATATTGTGATATGGCAGGTCAGGACTCAGTGTTAACATTGTCCTGATGGGGCAAATGCTGTTCAGAACTGTGTGACTCGTAATGCACACTTTGGGGTACAATTTTTACATTTTTTTCCTGCAGGTAACAACTGTCTGGTATTTGTTTGTTTGCTTAGTTTTCTGTGAACCTTTACTAATTCTGCCCCAAACTCCCTGCCCTTCTATCTGACCTCTTCTCATACCTGCATGTATATCTGGGGTTCTGGGTCACTGCCCAGAGAAGTCTTGTCTGGAGCCTCCTGATTTGTGCCTGTGAACAGAGCCTGTGGCTCGGACATGTGCCAGGGATTTCCTTCACCTCTCTTCTGAGTTGGAGTCTCTCTTTCTGCATACTGGAGACTCCTCTTCCTTGGTTTCTGATTTTCTCCCTTGGTGCATAGAGAACATTTTCAGTTAGCATCCTGAGCAAAGGTACATGGGAGCCAGACTTCTGGGACTTTCATGTCTCAGAAAGCCCGCCCTCTCCCCCACACCTGGCAGAGATTTTAGGTGGGTGTGGAAGTCCAGGGTGGAAACCATTTGCCTCAGAATTTCTAAGGCAGCACTCCATTCCTTCCAGCTTCCTGACTTGCTATGCAAAGGTCCCGTATGGTTCGGATTCCCAATCCATTGTGTGACCTGATTTTTATCTCTAGAAACTTGCAAAGTTTTTCCCTGTGCCAAGTGTTCAGAAATTCCACCCTGATATATCTTGGTGGGGTTTATTATCATTCCTTACCATTTAGTGGACATTTGCAAACTAGATTCTTGTGTCCTTCAGTTCTGGGAAGTTTTCTTGAATGATTTCTTTGACTATTTCCTCCCTTCCCTTTTCTCTGTTCTCTTTCTAGAACCTTTAACTCAGATCCTTTTCTTTTTTTCTGTTTTCTCTCCAATTTTCCAACTGTATGTCTTTTTATCAGATTTCTCAATTTTGTCTTCCAACCTTTCTGTAATGTTTTACATTTTGTTACCATATTTTTAATTTTCAGGATCTCTTCTTGGTCCTTTTAAAAAATAACATCTTGCTCATATTTCATTGATGCCATTGATTCTGTCAGCTCTGTGAGGATGATAGCTTAAAAAATTTTTTTGTCTTGAAATAATTTTAGATTTACAGAGAGGTTGCTGAAATACTACAGAAATTCCCTAACCCTTCACCCAGTTTCCTTTAAAGTTATCATCTTGCATAACCACAGTACAAATATCAATGAAGAAATTAACATTGGTACATTAATACTAACCAAAGTGAAAACTGGATTTGGATTTCACCAGTTTTTGCACTAGCCTCCTTTTTCTATACCATGATCCAATCCAGAATCCCACATTGCTTTTAGTTGTCATGTGTCCTTAATCTCCTCCAATCTCTGGCAGTTTCTATGTCTTTCTTGTCTTTCATGACCTTGATACTTTTTAAAAAGTCCTGGTCAGTTATTTTGTTTACTATCCCTCAATTTGTGTTTGTCTAGTGTTTTCCTATGATTTGACTGAGGTTATGCATTTTTAGGAAGTAGACCATAGAAAATAATGTGTCTTTCTCAGTGCATCATATCAGGGAGAACATAATGTCAGTATATCTTATTATTGGTGATGTTAACTTTGATCATTTGGTTAAGCTTGGTTCTCCTTTTCCCTTTGTAATCAGTACATTTCTTGGGGGAAACTTTGAGACTATGCAAATATCCCATTTCTCTCAAACCTTTGCCCATTAATTTTAACATCCACTGGTAGATCTTGCCTGCAGTAATTATTACTGCAGTGTTCTCATGGTACTTTTCTATTTCTCTCATTCCTTCTACATTTATTAATTGGCATTCTTCTGTAAGGAAGAACTGTCCCTTCTCCCCTGTTTATTTATTTATTTGATTATTTATTTATGTCAGTTTGGACTCATGAATACTTATTCTATGGGTGGTAATTCAATATTATAATTTTCTTGCCCAAATTATTCTAGCTTTGGCATTGGGAGCTCTTCCAGGTTGGCTCCTGTGCCCTTTTGACATGCCCCTGTCCTTATTTGATCACTTCCTTACTTTTTGTTACCACAAGATCTTCAGCTCTTCTTGTATTTTCCCTGGAATCAGCCACTTCTCAAGGAGTTCTGGTTCCATTTATTGGTGAATGGTATTTAGAAATCAAGATCTAGGTGCTGAGCGTGCTCATTGCTAGTGGGATGTCAGTGCTTCTAGACTCTCTCACAAGGAGAACTAGGAAATATGTATATGTATAGCCCATGTATACACACATATCTATGATCACATCTTTATCTGCCTATCTGTATATACATTTACAACAATGAGTCTATACTGAAACCTTGGACTCCACTCCAGCACAAAAGGGTTCATTGATGTCTTCCTCCATTCCTTTCTGGTGACTGCTTTCTCCAACAGTGAGAAATCCAGTTCTCATTATCTGCAATATATTTATTTCTTCAACCCTTGTATACACAATTTATAGCATTTTTTTTACACTTCCATCTCCCCATGTAGCCCATGGGGTTTTTGGTTCAGGTTTTTGTTTGTTTCTTTTGGTCTCTGACTTCCTTGTGCCTGTCTCCCCCCAGTGTTTGGGCTTCCAAATGGTCTGCTCATATTTAAGCAGACAGAGAAGATAATGTGATAGGAGCTGAGGAGTGGGATTTACAACCCTCTGGACCTCAAGTCAAAACGCCACCAAAGTACAGAGCACTGAGGTGGAGGTGGGACTCTAGGCATTGTGGGGGGAACCTTGGGGTTCATCGTGGGTGGAACCTTGGGGTTCATCGTGGGTACTCTGGCCATATTACCCTCCTCGGCTGCAGGTTCCCCAGAGAAGTTTCTGTCAGTCTCTTATTTGGGGTTTCAGGGCTGTGTCTTTGGAGTTCCCCAACATTTTTTTAAATCTCTTCATTGGAGTATAATTGCTTTACAATGTTGTGTTAGTGTCTGCTGTACAACAAAGTGAATCAGCTGTATGTATACATATATCCCCATATCCTCTCCCTTTTGAGCCTCCCTCACACCTTCCCTATCCTACCCCTCTAGATGGTCACAAAGCATCAAGCTGATCTCCCTGTGCTATGCAGCAGCTTCCCACTAGCCATCCATTTCACATTTGGTAGTGTATATATGTCAGTGCTACTCTCTCACTTCGTCCCAGCTTCCCCTTCCCCACCCCCCGCCATGTCCTCAAGTCCATTCTCTACGTCTGTGTCTTATTCTTGCCCTGCCACTAGGTTCATCAGTACCATTTTTTTTAGATTCCATACATGTACGTTAGCATATGGTAGTTGTTCTTCTCTTTCTGACTTACTTCACTCTGTATGACAGACTCTAGGTCCATCCACCTCACTACAAATAAGGAGTTCCCCAACATTAACCTACTGCCAGCAGAGGTAAGCCTTCCACAGCCTGCTGAGTCAGTCACCCATGGTCCATCTGCTTCTAGCTTCCAAAATGTTCCTGGTGCCTCCTCCACATATTCTTTGACCCATGGGTTTTTACCATTTTGAATAGCCCTTCAGTTTTGTTTCAGGGAGTTTTGAGAAAGAATGAAAGTTTAATCCACCTGGCACCACTGCTTTCATTCCCTTGTAGCAACTGAGCCCTTACTATTTGTTTGCCGAAGTACATGTAGGGCCCCGGCCAGCGAATAGATGAACAGGAGGTTCTCTGGCTGAGGGAGGTGGCAAGCCAGGGCCAGCCTCCTGACCTCCCTCTCACTACCTGTGACCCTCCACACAAGCCCAGGGGCCCCCTGCCTACTGCCTAGGCCTCCAGAGAACACAGTTTGAGAACTGCTGCCCTGTGCCTGAGAGTGTGTCAAGCCCAGGGCTTGGCTTGTGGTTAGCAGCAGGGAGCCTCTGGGAACAGAGGAGGGGGGATTAGGGAGGAGGGGGATTAGAGAGGCAGGGGACTCAACCAACGTCACAAGGAACTTGAGTAGCCTGGGTCTCTCCCTGTAATCAGGTGCCCCTCATCCTGAGCCTCAGTTCCCCCATCTGTGTGGTAGGAAGCCCCAGCTGGGCTGGCTGACACAGTCAGCAGTGGGGAAGAGTTTGGCTGATAAAGTTCTGACTTGGTTGACAGCATGCCAGCCATTCCCTGGCTGGCCCCCCAACAGCACCGTCTTTGCACTCAGATGGGGTTACCTAGGCGGTAGGTTCCAGCAAGTGGGGTTACCTAGGCCACCCATGACCAGAGCAGAGTAGTACCCTGAATCTGGCTGGTGGCTGAGGGCACATCCCTTTGGGGTGGCTCCCAAAGACACAGCCCAGCCTGTTCTGAGTGAGTCAGGGTCCTCTCTTCAGCTCAGTCCCAGGTCTCTGAGCCTCCCCAGCGCCATGCTCTTGCCCTAATTGTTACATCTGCCTGGGGCGCCTTCCTCAGTCCTCACTTCAACCCACTGAAATTGAGCTCCTTCTCCCAAGGCTGGGGGAATGGGCCCCTGGCAGGGTTTGGGAGCAATCAGACCAAAAGAAACCCCTCACAAATCAGGTAACCTGGGCCTCAGTTTCCTCATCTGTGAAAGAGTGGGAGTTGTCTCTGCCTTCAGGGTCACGTTGAGATAAAAAAGGATGTGAAGTAGCTGCAGGTAACAAAACCAAGCCCCATGTATGTTGAGGCAGCAACACAGGGACATGGAGCTGCAGGAGCAAGAGGCTGGACTGGGGCTGGAGGCCGGGGACGAGACTGGGGGCCAAAGGCTGGAACAGGAGGCAAGGACTGGACCAGAGTACCAGGGGTCAAGGGATGGACTGGGGGGCCAGGAAAGGCTGGGGAGTGCAGTACCTTCTAGAAGTGGGCCCACAGGCTAGTTTTGAAAAGCTCCGAGGAAGGGTATAGAGTAATTTTTTGCAGGCAGCCGCTGGTTACCAGGAAGGATATTTAGCAGGAAAGGAGGCCTCAGTCCCAACTTCCCTGCTGGCATTTTGGGAGATTGGGTGAGCTGGACCACCTTCCAGAGCCCAATTTATCATTTTATGTCCTGGCTTCTTTCTGTGAAGGATGGGGAAGGGGCACAGAAGGCCTTCAGAACTCTGAGACTGCAGCATTCTTGGGGAGGCTACAAAGAATGTCGTGAAGGGCATAGGACTGGATCAGAGACCAAGTCCTGGTCTTGGCTGTGCTTCCTCTGACCTCTGTAGGGTGACCTTGGGCACGTGACTTTCCCTGCCTATATTTTAGTTTTCTCATGTAAAGCCAGGTAGGGGGACAGGACACTGTCCATGTTTCTGGTTTGGGGCAGGAAGGCACAGCAGGTGGACAAAGGACTGAGTGAGGAGGGGCAGAGTATAGTGGGCAAGCCTGGGAGCGCATCAGGATTCCTGGCAGGTCCTCAGTCCCTCAGATCATCTTAGCCAATTGCTGGGGGAAATAGAGGCCCAGAGAGGGCAGGGACAGGCCCTCAAACACACAGTAGGGTGGTGGCAGAGCTGAGGCCAGAACACAGGTATTCACCCCATCCCAGGCCAATGGGTGAAAACGGTGAAATAACAATGTCGTCCTGGCTGCAGTGGGCAAGACACATCTGTTTAACAGACTCACTCAGCCTTTCCAGGAGCTGGTCCCATCCCCTGAATGTGTGAGCCTCTCCCATTCCCCACCCTGCCAACTTTGCCCCTTCTTGCCCTGGGCAGCTTTTGTTTCCTGGGAGCCAACCACGGAGATTCAGGTTAAGTGCTAATTAAAAGCCACCAGCCTCCTTTCTGCAGAAGCTGAGCCCACTCCATCAGCACACAGCCCAGGCTAGTCCTTCTTCATCATTTCTAGCCTTTGGCAAATGATTCCACATCACTGTGCCTCAGTTTCCTCATCTGTAAAGCAGGGATGACATTCCTCGTCCTGCCTCCCTCCTGTGGCATCGTGAGGTTTAAAGGACACATACCATGTGTGTAACTCAGTTGGGACTACAGACATAAGGCCACCCGGATGATGGGTGAGACCCGCCTTCCTGGGCAGGGTCGTAGGATGCTGCCCAGGGGTCAGTCAGAAGTTGAGGATGCTTGGCACTGGTGACAGGCATGGATAGATGGGGGCAGAGTGTGGTGAGGATTGGTGGGGGGGAGCATGCGGGCCCGAGTGTCTGTTTTGCTGATTGCTCCTTTTGCTTTCAAGGAGATTAAACTATTTTTAGTCTGCGCCACTGCTGGTGAGACACTGGAGGAAGCCTTTCCATCGCCGAGATTTTCTGGAAGCTGCCAAGTGTGGTCTTCAACTCCATTCTGGGAGCCTCCCAAAGCAGGCGGGAGGGGCCATCACTGTCTGGGGGTTGTGGGGACAGGTTGGTGGGCTGTTGCTCCCCAACGTCCTTGCTGCGCTGGCCTCCAGAGCTGCACGGCCCCAGACTGTGGAGACCAGTAATCTGACGCGCCCGATGTTTGTAACGCTGTGTTTAAAAAAAGTAATTTATTTTCTAATTATTCCTTGTCTTGCATAACTGTGCATCGCCAAAGTGTCGCTATTTAAAATATTTATCTCTCTACGCCGCAGGAGCAGCTCTGAAGCGTGGAGGGGGAAGAAATAAAAGTCTGTGTGCTGGTCGCAGGCATATTACTTTGACTCGTCCTGGCAGTTTTGATGTCTCCCTGTAAATACATTTATTTTTCATTAGGATGTTTCTGAGCTTGTGGCCCCCGGAGAGCCGGAGTGATTACGCTGTCCATCTGTGAGAGATGCCATAGAGAGGTGCTCGTGGAATGAGGTTCCACCAAACGCATCCCACGCCTACCTGTACCAGGGCGAGTGTCCAAGCGAGTGTGGCCTGGGGTGTGCGTGTGCAGAGAGGGTGCAGTGCTGGGCTGCATGGAGCTAGGTGGGCCACATGGCCAGAGACTTTGGTCATTTGGTTCCATGGGAAAACCGGGCCCAGAGGGAGTCTGCTTTGGAATGGAATCAACCTCACTGGCAAAGTAGACAGTGTGCCTGTGGCCTGTTCTATCTGAGGGGCTGACGCTTTTCACTACAGCTCAGCAGGCTTTGAGATTGGGATCAGAGAAATCCTGGGTGGCTTCAAGGGGTACACACATCCTAGAGGCTTGAGAAGAGGGCCCATGGCTTCCCAGCACGGAGGACGGGCACCTGACTCTTCCCCCTTCTCTGCCCCTCCCTAGGCTGCAGGTTTGAGCCTGTTGCAGCGGCTGTAGGTATCTGGGGGCTGGAATAGCACCTCTCCTTCAGCCACCCGGGAGGGCAGGGACTGGACCTGGCTCCTCCCTCACTAACAGGCTGTTTTCCGATCAAAAAATTTTTTTTCTTTTTTAGCTCACTGAGTCTAAGAGAGAGTTTTATGCTGAATTTTAAAATACCTTATTTTTTCCAGTCTCTAAACTACTAATCTCCTGGGCTAAGGGATTCTGGGACAAAGGCGAGGCCTCGGAGTGGAAATCTGTAAAATTAGCTTCAGCGGTATTAGTGTTTGCAGTTGGAGATTGAAAAATTGCTTTCCCAGGGTCTGATTGGAGGTTCGGCTCTCCTCAGGGAAGAGGCAAGAACTCGGCACAGAGACACCTGGGAAGGCGGGGGCTGGGAGTGGGGGCAGCTGAAGGACAAATGCTGGGAGGCTGTTTTGGGGTTCAGAAAAGCTTCTCCTAGGAGGCCCTCTCCTGGGGCCTGTGAGCTGGGTGCTCTGCAGAGCGTGTGCTGGTGTGAGTGTAGTTTCTGCCTGGGTCTCCCACATCAGTGCACAGCTTCTCCAGAGCTCTGGGTACACAGCAGGTGCCAAGTAAATGCCATGGAGCCCAGCTGGGTCCCTTCCCCTTCTCTTACTGAGGCCTCCTGGTTCCCCGATCCCCACTCGAGTGCTCCCACACAAGGAGGGGAGCTTCTGGAACCTGACTGAGGGGCCAGCTCTGGTGCCTGTTGGGGCGCCCGCCCGTGTGGCCCATCAGGCCTCTTGTGTGCTTGATTGCCTCTGATTGGCTGCAGCTGAATTCAGCAAAAGCTATTATTTGCCCTTGATGAGCCAATCAGATGGCCTCATTGGCCATTCAGAGCAGGCACCAGAACCTGGGTGGGTGGAGATGGGACACAGCGAGGCGGGGGCAGGGCAAAACAGATGCAGGACACGAGCCTGGTCTGTGTCCACCACGACCTTCACACAGATCACACCTCCCTTCCCTGACCTATCCTCCCAAACCAGGGCTCCTTACCCGCCATTAGGCCTGCCTTCCAGCCTTTGCCCTCACTGTTCCCTCTTCCTGCAAAGCCTTTCCTTGCACATCTGCCTGCCAGAACCCCTCAAGACCTCCTCCGTGAAGTCGGTTTCCATCTCTCCAGGCCAAGGTGAGCTGTATCCTCCAAGCTCCCAGAGCCTGTTTGCTGCCCCTCTCACTCTGCCAGAAAATACAGAAGTCACCAGGATGGTGGTCAAGGAGATTGGGATAGATTGGGGTTCAAACTCTGATCAGCCCCTTCCCACCTCTAGGTCCTTGGACGAGCTGGTTCCCCTCTAAAGCTTTGGTTTCTTCACCTTTAAAAGGGCCTAATAATCGTAGGCCCTTCACATCCCCTAACCTCCGCATTCAGGGCCCCCCAACCTGAAGGGGGTGGGGCCTGAATGCGGAGGTTAGGGGATGTGAAGGCAGTCCGGGGCGGACTAGAGGTCTAGCAGCCACCATGGCAGGGCTTTCTTGAGCTTCTGTAGCCTGGCCAAGGGTTTGGCAATGGTGGAGGCAGACAGCATGTCTTAGGTCATATTCGTGGGAAACAGGCTCTGAGACGCTAGGGTCTGCACACAGAAGGTTTATTTCGGGGGGAGGGGCTGCTCTGAGAAACACTTTTAAGGGGATGTGTGGAGCAGGCCTGGGCAGGGAAAGAAGCTGACCACAATGCAGCTGAATGGAGGTCTCAGCGAGCCCTGTGGAGAGCTCTGGGGCTGGGCTGGCTCCTTAGAGCTGTCCTAGATTGAGGCCAGGGGTCCTGGCTTTTGTACCCTGCACTACCTGGTCACTGGAGCAGGCTGCTCCTGGGGAGGGGGCATAACCATGCATGGGGTGTCACCCTTTAGTCAGGGGAGAGTCCCAGATAGGCTCAGCTGTGGGCCATCAGCATCTGGCAATTGGAGAATAAGCATTAATCCTGAAGGAGGACTTTCAGCAGTACCCACAACAGCCCACCTCTTGAGTCACCTGGACCCCGAGCTTCATATAGTAAATTTTGTCCATGTGGAAGCTCACTTGCTCTAGAATTCTGGTTGTTCCCTTTTCCTGGGAAACTTGCAAGAGGAAGAATAGTAGGATGAGCTATGGTTTCCAACACAGAGGCCACAATTGGTA
Organism: Hyperoodon ampullatus; assembly: GCF_949752795.1. Taxonomy (NCBI): domain Eukaryota; kingdom Metazoa; phylum Chordata; class Mammalia; order Artiodactyla; family Ziphiidae; genus Hyperoodon; species Hyperoodon ampullatus. The sequence goes on from NC_136923.1 coordinate 38,609,463, forward strand.
TGCATCCTCTCTTTCCTTTACCACCCATCCTAGATTCCCTTCACCCTGACCCAGGCCCTCATCCCTGGTGGGTCTGAGCCCCTGCCCATCATGCCCTTCTCAGGCCATGGCTTATGCCCTTGTTCATCCTTCATTAAAACTAGACAGGGGAGTACCAAGAGATGCCCCAGTGAGTCACCTGGGTGTCCAACATATTTTTCCCTGTCCCAGCATCTCTTGATAATGGGAATCAATTATTGTTCCATGACTGCTGCTCTCTTGGCCTGAGGAACCTAAAGTGACAGGCCAGTAGCGTATTTTTCTCTCTGATGCTTGTGCCCTTCTCACCAACACAGTCCTCCTCACTTTGGTAAACAGTGTCCTCTGGGCCCTTCCACGGAACATGGTCATGAGAGGTTTTCTGGCCTTTTGTGGTAGAACTACTCTGGTATGTCCACTTGTCTAAACCTTTGATCCCTTTCTCAACTTTGCTATGGGAGTTCTGGCATTTCAACTTCTCTTAGTGTGGGCCATTGCTTTTTTCAGGTTTCCAACATCTCTTCGGGTCCTTTCTGGGGTGTTAGATTCTGTATCATGAGAAAGTGCTCTCATATCAATTACCTTTCCCATATCCAACCTTATCTTCTACTGTCCTTGATCCAGCAACCTCAGGATCCAGTCCTGCTGTTGGCTAGATACTACAGTACCTTCAGGACGTAGTCCTTTTTTCTTCCTTAGCAGGCCCAGCGCTTCCTGGGGTTGGTGGGTTGGTTATGTTGTGACTTGATCCTAGTTTTTGGTCTGGTGGGTGGGAAGGAGGGGAGTGTGTTGTTTTGTAACATGGAGGCCTCTTCATCATCTTTAAGCAAGGGGGGTCCTAGCCTTTAACAAGGAGGAGCAGCCACTTCTGTGGGCTCAGAGAGTTTAAGGCAGGTTTCAAGGTTCTCGAGTGCAGTGACCCAGATGCCCCCACCTCACAACTCAGGGACCCATTCCTTCCCAATCAGGGTTCTGACCTTGGGTAGCCAACCTGCTGAGATTGAGGCTGTAACTCCCTCTGGATCTTTGCCACCCTTCTAATTAAGTCTGTGCCTGACCCTCAGCTTTTGCTGCCTCTGGCTGCAAGAGATGAGACTCTTTTTATATCCTGCCAAGGGGGCTTCTAACTTTCACACTTCACCTTAAATTCGTGATTAATCACACTCAGCCTTTCATTGTCTCTTTCCAAAGCATCGATAGCCCTCAGCAACAGCCATCCTGTTCCATAGTCCTTATAATTACACTTCCCTGAAATTCTCAAAACCTGAAATATTACACCCATCCACAGGTATCCCATTTCAGTTCACGATGTGTGAACGTTTGATCAGTTGTACCTTTATCACACGCCAGGATTGTCAGCACTCCACCGACCACTGTGGTGAGGCCCTCGGTGCCATTAGGACGGCTCCCACTTAAGAATCGGCTTCCTGGGACCACTCCCAGCACCAGCTGTAGCAAGGTCGGGTCCCTGGAATCAGACTCTGAGATGGAGGTTTGTGTGCAGGTGTTGGTTGGTGGAGTACTCTCAGGGACCACACCTGTGAGGGACAAAGGAGGCAGGATTGGGCAGCAGGAGAAGTTTGGCTGCGATGTAACAGAAGCCATAACAGAGGCCTCAGCCAATTCCACATTGAGCACTGGAGTGGCCTCACCCCTCAGAATCGTCCCTGACTGAGGCGGACCTTTGTACTCCTCCACTTGACCTGTATGTCAAGCAGAGCGCGGTTGAGGCAACTCCCTTCTGCTCAGGCCATAGCCTGGGCGGGGACTCAACTGAGAGCCATCAGCAGGCAGCATCTTGGCTGCTGGGGGAGTGAGGGCCTCGTCCCGATGGGAGGGTCTGGGTGGCACACCACAGCATCCACGTTGTGGTGCCTCACACCTCGGATCCTGATCTGGTTGTGCCTCCTACCAGCTGAGACCTTGGGCAAGTCCCAAGAGCTCTCTGAGCCCAGTGACCCTCCTGTAAATGGGGCGTTGCCAGGCCCCCACCTCCTGGGACTTCAGGGATGGAATCTGAGGGTGGCTCAGATTGGTGAGAGCACCAAGACTACACACGTGTGGCAGGGCCAGGGCCAGCCACCATCCAAGTGGGGGCTCAGGGCTTAGGGACCTCCAACCCCTGGAGCCACCAGGCTCCCCGCCTTCTCCCTTGACAAGGAAACCAAGGCCTGGGGCCGCCCAGGTTTGGAGAAATGGGAAACGTGGGCTAAGTCTTCACTGTTGATAAAACCTCATCAAGTTTGACTGGCTCCTGGCAATGAGTGAGATCCACCCGGCACTTGGTCAGGGGCTCAGGGGTGAAAATACTGTTTCCTCTGAAGGGACAAGCAGAGGCTGTCTGCTCAGCCTATTCAGTTAGTCAATGAATTAGTGGCACATGGGGGCAGCCTGGGTTCTGGGGGCTGGACTCCAGGATGACGGGTATTATTTGTTCAACAAAGTGACCAGAGAGTAGGTGCCATTAGGCATCTAATAGAGGGGGATAAAAGCGATGATGGGGACTAGCAGAGGCAGTGTGGTTGTGTTCATGGCTGGCGGGGGTACTAAGGGCCAGCAGGCGATGGACGAGAAGACCTTGCAGAGGCCATGAGCTGGTCACTTCTATTGAGGCCTCTGTAGGCCAGGTGGCTCTGGGCCCACCAAAAATGACTCCTCACTTGCAGGGGCACCCTGCAGGTTGGGAGATGGCTCAGAGGATGTTCCCATGTCCAGGGCTGGCCCAGGGTCAGAGATCCTGGGTCACGTTAGCCAAGAACACCCATGACGTCAGCTGTGTGGCTGGTGTGTTGGGGCCTGACTGTGGGGGCAGGCGCCTTGGAGTTGCGGCCGAGGGCAGGGAGGAGATGACAGGCAGAGAGAGAGGGGAACGTCTGGGATGGGCATGCGCGCGGCGGGCATGCCTTTTAAAACGATCATCAGCCTTAGTGTTCCAACAGCCTCTTTCACTTTGTAAAAGCCTTTTCTTTTGAAAAATAAAAGAAGATTGGAGGCAAGTACAATATTTGGCTGTGGCGGCTGCTAATTTGGCACTGAATATCACCTCCGCTTTTCTCTTCCCTCATGCCAAGTGCTGGCTCTGGGTGGGTGGGCGGGGTGATGGGGGTGCAGGGCGGGCTCCCGGAGCCTCTTAAGATGCGAGATTCATTTCCTTAAACACACATTGTCTCACTCCAATTTCACGTCCGAGCAGTTCTGGCAAGGAATTAGCAGCCTCTGGGAGAAAGCGCGCAGGTTCTATTTACACGGGGTGGGGGCAGGCTGGGGGGGTATAGGGGTGGCAGTGCAAGCAGGGGGCTTGGGGCTATTTGAACAGGGAGTCCCCAGAGGACCTGGGTCAGGGCCTGCCTCACCTGGCCAGACAGCTCTCGAATGGAGCCAGGCCAATCCTCTGTCAGTATGCAGAAATCCTGCCCCATTTGAAATGTCCTGAGTACATGGAGGAGGGGAACTATATAATGATTGGGGGGCAAATTGAGGATATCGGGCTTTCAGGTCAGAAAGGACACTTAAGACCATTTGGTCCAACCCCTCACCAAACAGGACTTTCTGAGACCTGGGGGCCAACTTCTGTTGACCCCCTCTGTGAGGGGGGCTCACTCACTAACTGGAGGCCGCCCTTTGCTTTGAGTCAGGCTCCTGGACCTCTCCTCGACTTGGCTTCTCACCTTGGCCTACGGGTCTCCTCCATGGCCCTTGCGAGCTTAGGCGGCTACAGTCCTGTAGCTGTGTGGGAGAAACAGCCCCCTCCATGGGTGGCCCCCGGAACCCAGTGTCAGGTCCCTCCCCGTCCTGGTCAGTCCTTAGGGCACAGGCTCCCACGCCACAGGCCTCCCCCGAGCCCGGCCACTTCTTTCTTTAAGGCGTTCAGGCTGTTGTGTGTGTGGTGATGATGGTCTTAAGGAGGAGTCAGGAGGGCGATGCTTCGACCTCCCTCCTCAGTGGCACCCTTCGGACAGCGTGACAGCAGCCCAGGTGATTAGGGAATTCAGGCTTCCTGTCTGGGTTTGTTTGGGGATGTCTTCCAAGGCTGGGGCTGCCCTTTTATGCCCTTTCTGCCCTCCTCCTGCCCATACCCACAGTCACCCCCAAACCCCACCCCTGGGGAGTCTCGGCACTGCGCTGGGCACCGCATAGATGCCAAATCAGAGCTGAGCCTGAGGAGTACTGTGGGGAGGTGGCCCGTGCCCCAGCTCTCCTGGGCAGCTGCTCATTCATCACCTTTTAGAGGGGAGACCTGCTAATTTGTCAGCCCATTAGCTGGGCACAAGTAGCATATGGACCCGGTTCCTGTTGCTCTCCTCTGCCTGCCTCGGACAACATCATCTGGACTCACTGCACAGCCCAGTTCCGGTTTGTATTGTGGCGCGGGTTTGGGGGCACCATTTTGCCCCAAGGCTGAGCCCCTGGGTGAGGCAGCCGAGGGTTTAGTGGCTCTTGGCTTCTCCAACAAATCTACGTTTGGAGTTAGTGACAAAGCCTCTCTAAGCCGTGAGCTGAGAAGGGCCCTGCTTTCAGGAAAACTGGGCTTTATTTTTAGTGTTCAGAGAAAGATAATTTTTTCTCACCCACTATCAGTAAGGAGATCAACTGTTTTCGTGGTGCTTCTGCATCCTCTTGTCTGTGGGTGGGGGTGGGCAGGAAGGACCGCCTTGTCTGCTCGTTCCGTCATCACTCCCCACGCGCACAGAAGGGAATGTGTGCCCTGGAGCTCTCTCTAATGCAGCCTGGCATCGTCGTCAAGGGGGGTCTCTGTGTCTGTGGGGTCAGTGGCTGGCAGGAGGCACCAGCCCAGTATGGCCAGCCTGAGTCTGAATGTGTGACCAGTGCTGGGCTCCAGTCCCTCTGAGACGATGGTAAGATGGGTAGGGGACTGGGTCTGCTCAAGGACATCCCGGGCTTGTCACATGCACATAGATGTTCCTGAGGCCTACTGTGTGCTGCACTTGAGCAGAGGGATGCAGGGGACTCAGGGCTGCACTCAGGGAAGGATGCATCCCACCTCATTCACAGCGAGCTTTCCGCCCACACGCATGTGTGCCTCGACACACACCAGGACACGTGTTTGCGCATGCATTGCACACACACACAGCAACACTATCATCCTTCCCATGTGCAGGCTGGTGAACACTTGTGTACACACACCCCGCCGTAAACTACACGTGATGTCTCCCAACATACACATATGGACACACACTCAGGCACATACACTGGCATCACATGGATTTATGGTAGGAGATAAATTTGCAGTTTAGCAGCCCTAAACTGCTAGCTCTATAAACTCAAAGAGCCTGATAGCCAGGTCTTCACAGCGTGTTGGCAGCCCAGCAAAGCATGGGACCGTATAGGAGGGGGTTCCCAGCCAGTTTTGAAGGCCAGCCCTCCAGGGCAGAGTATACCCAGGCCCAGCTGACAAAGGGGCCTATGCTGGGAATGCCTGTGCTAGGCAGGACACCACCTTGGGGCCTTGGCCTGAGGCATCTCCAGTGCTCCCCAGAGGCCCTAGGATGCGGGGAAGAGACAGTGACTCAGAGGGGTCCAGGCCCTGGGGTCAGGTTGGAGGCTAGATTGTGTGTATGGCAGGGGCAGTCCTGTAGCCATGAGGAGCTGGCTGGTCTGGCATCTTAGCCTGATACTGGGTCTGAAGGAGGGGCCTTCCTGCTTGGACCCCTACGAGGCACCGGAAGGAGCAGAGATGAGCCATGTTCCAGTGGGCGTGTGGTAGGGCAGGGACCATAGCTGCATTCTAGAGAGGCTCAGAGTTCCCCAGGGCTCCATGGTGTCTGGGCCAGGGGAGAGGCCTGGGGCGTGGAGTTCTGGGCAAGCAGGCGGGGAGGCTGCCTACCCTAGTGTACAGGCAAGAAAACCAGAGGGGCTAGGGTATGCTCACACACCTTCAGGGAACAATGATTGAACAGGGCCGACCCAGGCCTCTTGCCCTGATCCTACCCTGCAGGCCACAGGAAGAGGGCCAACTGGAGTCTGTCCCCAAGATCCTTCCCCAGTACCTCAGATGACCTGGGCTCAGAGATCCTACTTGGGGGGAACCTCTTAGTAGGCCCCCTGTGAGGGATCTCCCAGAAGGTGCAGCGGCATAGGTAGAAGTGGGGTAGGAGGAACATAGTTTTCCAGTTCTCTCCCTGCTAAGGAGGAAGTAGGGCCACCTTACATAACTGGGACAATTTGTTCTGCTCTTGTCCTCCTGGCATCATTGCCCTCACTGCCTTCTTGCTCAGGGAGCCCTCGACAGAGCTGGAAGCTCAGGCATCACTCCCTCCTGCTGGAGGTTGCTGAGCAGAGGACGCAGGAGCCCTGAGCATCTTTGCCGCTAAGACCTGAGGTGCCTACTAGGCCTGGGGAAAGTGGCAGGCAGAGGGGACAAGGTCATTCCATGTGCAGGGACCCAGGCCTTCTGCCCCTAGCCCACCGGATGACTCCACGGGTTCTCAGAGAGTTCACGCCAGCAGACCGTCCCCCAAGGCCCTGGTGAGGGGTGGGGGTCGGAGCTGCCTCTGCCCTGCCACTGGACCTCCCCACCCCCAGCAGCTTTCTTCACAGGTGCTTGTGCCTGGACGATCACCTTTGCTGTTGTTCCCCTGCCAGGTAGGCACTCTCTTGGCCCATCCATTCACAGCCCCCTTCTGGAAAGTCTTCCCTGACCTCCCGAGCACAGAGGAAGTGCCAGTGGCTGGAGCCTGGGACTTCCTGGCCCTGCCCTGCTGCTTACCCCTCCCTCTTGGGCCTCAGTTTACCCATCTGTATCCCGATGGGTACAGGATACCCATCGGCCTGGGCTGATGTCTTTGAGAGATGAGCTCTTCAGGGACATTCAAGGCAGGATGAGGTTTGCAAACACCAGACTCAGCTGACCCCCACTGACTTTCATAGCCCTGCCCCACAGACATTACTAAGGGGGCAGTCAGAGCCGCTTCCCAGAGGAGGGGGCCTGGGGCAGCATTGGGGCTGAGGAAGGTCACAGGATCCCATGGAATGGAGACAAGCTTCTGAGAGGTGGGCACGGAGGTCTGGAACAAGGTCTGTGTTCAAGTATGTGGTTAGTCTGTGTCACCGAATCCCAGCTCCACCAATTACTGTCTGCCTCAGTTGCCTCGTCTGTGAAATGGGGACGATGACTGGGGACTATAAGGGTTTGATACTGTGTACGTCTAGCATGGAAGCTCACTTGGGCCCCATTGGTGTTGGCAGCTATTCCTGTGGCAGTCATCACCCCATCAAGCAACCCCCAAAGCTGGGCAGTGAGGAGGTGGCCCACCTGGAGTGTGAGCCCAGGCACAGTGTTTCTGTCTCCCCTGAGCACAGCACACTGACTTTGAAGTTCATGGCTGCTCAGACCAAGGGCCCTCGCAGTGTTCACTGGCGTGGCCAAGCACTGGGTCCTGTTTGCACAGTTCATTTGCATGGCAAACATTGAGCACGGTCACGGTGAAGATAAATGTTGGCTGCTGAGGTTCTTGCATTCATGGAGAGCGAACCTGGAGCTGGGGATGCCAAGGATTGTCACTCTCTCCCCACAGTGAGGTGAGGGGACACTGAGGTGCAGAGAGGGACCAGGGCCTGCCCAGGAGCCCCAGCTGGGAGTGGGTGTGGGGATCACTAGCCTCCCAGCTCTAGGAAACCCTGTGTGATCACCGCCCTGGAGTTTTCCAACTCTCCTGTGAGGGCTCAGGAGAGCCTGTGAATGACGGGAGAGAGTGGGTTCCCTCTGGGTGTGTGTCCCCAGCATGTGTGTGTCCTCAGTGCATGCATGTCCCTAATGTGTCCCCAGTGTATCTTCAGCATGTGCAGGGCCTCAGTGTCTTCATCCTGTTTGTTTGTTTATTTATGCCTCCAACTTATTCTGCAGAAGATTTAAGGGCACTTAACAAGGTTACACAAAATTCAAGAAAAGCCTATAAATTGGAAGTAGGAGAAATATAAAAGAAAAACTAGCAGAAGGACTAAGATAGACCTGGGAGATGCCGACAGGAAGTGAGCAAGATAGCCCAGGTGCGGGTGTGCTCCCTCGTACACTCGCTTGGATACTCACCACCAGCGAGGTTCTGGTCCCCACTGCCTGTCAACACCTGACACTCGGGCATTGTGACCAGAGGAGGGAGCCCAGCCCTCCTGGGGATGCTGATCCAGAGGCCACTGTCAGTCAGGCCATACCCTTCCCCCCAGCAAGCCCCTGAGCCCTCCATGCTGTTAGGTGCTTCTCCAGTGCAACGTCCAACAGGAAGATTTAGGGCCACGACCTTCAAGTAGCCCCAACCATCTGGGGCCGGAAAAATCTCACTGCTTAAAACATTTCAGATGGCTGCAGACCACCTTCTGAGGTGCAGATGGAAACCCACAGAGACTCACCCAGGCCTGGGGCTGCTGGGCATCCAGTGACAGTGGATAGGTCCGTCTGGGCTGTGGTGCTTTTTCTGGCACCCTAAGTGTGGACCATGGACAGGATCTGCAGGCAACTTCCTGGGCACTGGGTATGAATGTGGTGAGGTTGATGCGTGAGCTGCTGTGTGAGGTCAGGCACATGTACCTGGAACTATAATGAGCACATGGGTAGGGGGTAGGGCCCTGGGATGACCCTGCCCCAAAAGGGGCCCTTGATACCATGGGAGGCTGCAGCCACTCCCAGGCTTACCTCCATCTCTGCCTTTATCCTGCGTACCTGACATGCCAAGATCCGGTGTTTTCACGAGAGCAGCCAACCCGAGGGCCTCTCGTTGTGATTGGCGCTGTCATTATTTGGCGACATCTTCAGCAGCAAATCTCAGCAGCAAAGGGCAGACTTCCAGCCTATGAGGCCTGGAAAGTCAGGCCCTGCAGGACAGTGTGGGGCAGGGAAAGCTCTCAAGGCCTCGGGAGCAGCCCTGGAAGGAGGCCCCATGAGAAGCCAGCAGCACCTTGCATTTGACCTTTCATCTTTGAGGAGCACCCCACAAAGCCTAGCTGAGGCAGCTCAGGGCTGTGTGGGCACTGAGTGTGAAAGCTCGGGCCATGCCACATGGCTGGTAAAGAGCAGGGCAGGGATTCAGACCCACGGCTTTTTAGCCAGTTCTCAGCTGTGAGTGCAGGGGACTTGGGGGTGGGAAGGTCTCCCCTTTGGACAGATTTTGACCTTTGTGGTATTTCAGTTTCTTCATCTGTGAGATAAGAAGGGCGCCCTCCTGGTGCGGTTGTCACAACTAAGGGAGGGAGATGGATGAAGAAAAATCTGATGAGGCCCCCCCACCCAGGAAACCTCCCTGGGGACTCTTGAAGAAAGGTTGGTTTCTGGCCACTGTGGAGTCCCTGAGAGCCCTGCCCCAGCCCCTGAAGAGGGTTGCCCACCCTGGGCTATCAGTGCTAGGAGGGGTGGAATGGAGGTGATGCGGGCAAAGGAAGCCAACTTTGTCCTTTGCTCCCTGGCCTTTGGAACTGTGCCTCAGGCCCAGCCTCAAATCCGTATCATGAGGGTGTTTATGGGGGTAAGTTTCTGCCAGCTCTGGGCTGAAGGACAGTCATCTTAGATGAGATCTTGATAACAGCCGGCTCTGTGAAATGAGTAGGAGCCCTCGTTGGCCCACCGGGGGTCTGCTGGAGCCTCTGTCCGCCCTGGCTCCCAGAGCCCTCACCCCACCCTGCCAGTACTCTTGCTCCTGAGAGTGGAGAGACCGGGCCTTACAGAGCCGAAGACAGAGACTCAGAGGTGAAGGGGTTGAAGAGGCCAGATGGCAGGCCAGTGCCCAGGCCCTGGACTCGCTCCTGGGGCTGTCGTGTCAGGGAGAGGGCAAGGTCTGTGTCTAAGACCACGCTGGGCCAGGGCTGCTCAAGGTAGTGACCCAGGTAAAGGGCAGACTGGGCTTGTCTGGGGAGGCGTGGGACTGAGGGACCCTGGAGCCTGGAAATGATGACAGGGGTCTGAGGAGCCCGGTGTCACAGCTCCTCCACTCACTGCCTACAGTCTCCAGCCATTTTCCCCGCCTGCCAGAGCCTTGCTTTCTTCAGCTGTAAAGTGAGGGCAGTAATTGTACCTGCCTTTTAGGATTGTTATGAGGATGACTCAGTGGGTTATGCGCTCGCTGAGCCCTGTCTGACCACATGGGCCTGGGGGTGCCTGTCATCACCATCCTCATCCTTCTGCCATTGAGAGGCTGAGGAGTCCTGGGGGAAAGAAGGCAGGGCCACTGGGTGGGGAGGCAGCAGGAGGGAGCCGAGCCAGGGTGGGCGGTGAGGGGCCCCAGACGCAGGCACAAACAATCTGTTTCCCTGTAAACATGGGCGCCCACACCAGCCGGCGACACCCGGCGACTTCTGCGAGTTGGGAAAGTGCGGGTATGTTTACTCACACTCCCCCGTGCCAGCTGGCATGCTGGGCACAGCTTCCCTCCCAGCTGCCTCAACAGCCGGCGGCTCCCAGATCAGGGAGGGGGAGCAAGCAGGGGCCCCCGGATCTCGCCTGTAGTTTGATTCACTTTGGGCTCACCCCCTCCCCAATCCTCATGCTATCCTGGACCAAATCAAGAGGACAGGGGGCCCTGAGAGTCTCCATGGCAGGTCCACCTGGCTGGGCCATGACACAATTCCCCTGCTGTCCAGGATTACCTGAGTAGACAAAGGCATGAAGGCCGGGACTGTCCAGGGACCCTGTTGAGTGTAGGCAACAGGTATCCCTCTAGTGGGGTCCAGGCCCCTGTCCCTCCCCAAAATCTGGCTTCCTTCTCAGAAAGTGCTTCCCACTGGGGTGTACAGGGCACCGACACCTCAGTACACCCAGGACTGATGGTGCACACACTGCAGGTGGGAGCTGTTGCGGGGCTCCTCATGCCCCATGGGCCCCGGAATGTTGGGGGCTCCACATCTCAGTTTCTCTGCTCTGGGAACGCCTTGTCTGAGCTTGGCAGTGGCAGCTGCAGGAGCTGCATGCACCTTCCCCATGAGGTCAGGGTAGACTTTCGGCTGGGAAGGAGCCTTCGTGACACTGCACCACCCCACCACCAGGCCTGGGTCAAGCACCTTGGATTCAAGGAGTATTGGGAACTTGAAAGAAGGGGCTCAGAGAGGGGGCTTCTTAGGTAGGCACTAAGCAACCCATGCTCGAGCTTTAACTTCTGACCTTGGAGCTGGGTGGTGGGTGATGGAGACCTGACCGTGAAGCATTTGCTTTTGGAGTACACAAGAGTGTGCCCCGTCCCCAGCTCCCATGGACTTGACCATCTGACATTGTCACCCCTGTGGGAGGGAAACACCCCTGTCAGATTCCTTTCTCCCCTCCCACCTGTCCCCAAATAGCCCCTTGACCACCAAGGGAGCCAGAACCTGGGGAAGGTAGAGTCACAGACTGCAAGCTTCATGTAGGCACACAGCCATGGGAATGCTGTTATTTAATGATGGCAGCCTAGAGTCCAGCTACTGTGCAGGGTGACCGTGGGTGAATCCCTTCTCAGCATCTCTGACAGGTGGACTTGCGTATTTCCTGTGATGGGGAGCTCACTATCTATCCAGACAATGCTCTTAAGAGTTTGAGAGCCTCGAGTGTGAGAAAGTTCCTCCAGTTTCCTCTGAGCTGGAATATGCCTCTCTCCCCACAGGCACCATCAGGAGCCTCAAGAGTACTGCCCTCAGGAACCTTGCCTCTCACTCTTGGAGCTGGGTAGAGGCCAGGACACTCTCACCTAATATATACAAGCCTTAATACTAGAGGCCATGTTCCAATCAGTTCTGGAATAACAGGTGGATAATCAGGATTGCCACGGTTTTAAAGTCAGTTTAGAAATTCACATCTGTTTCAGAGGAGCAAACACTGACCACGCCTAGGAGTGGGCCATGCATCAGTGCTCCCTTGTGGTGGGTCATTGCCTTGCCCCAGGGCCAGCGTGGGACAGGGCCTTGCAGAGGTGGGGGGTCTGCATGGGGGCAAGTGCAGAGAGGTTGGCACAGACTGGCCCTAGCTCAACTGGGAGGATTTGGTTTATTGTTTTGTACTGGGTTGTGTGTCTTTTGAAAAACAAGAGATTGAGCCTTTTTATGACATGGATTTTACAGTGTAACGAGGCAGCGTAATTTCCCATTCTCAGCAGCAAGTGCACTTTTTACACTAATTGCATAATTAGACATAATGTACTAATTGCGGTAATGGATGACAGTCAACTAAACTTTAACTTTAAAAACAGGGAGGCGTTGCTGGGGTTGGAGGTGGGGGCTTTGTGCCCCTGTGAGTTTTTCAAAGGGAATCTGCTGGTGAAAACTCCTAGCAGCTTCCTCTTAGGGGCCAAGTGGCCATGGAGCCACTAGGGCCTTCTCACCTTGTGATCTAGGCTACACCTCGTCGGTCCCTGAGGACCCCCCCAACTCCATCCCCCGCCACCTGGGTATCTACCTCCCTTCCTGTCAGAACCTGTCCCCCCAGCTTCCCTTCTGCCCCCCACAAGCCCCTGTGCTCCTGCCACTGAGCAGTCCATCCCCTCCTCCCAGCCCAAGGGCACCTGCCATTACTCCTGCCTAGTGTCCCTTATCCCCCAGTCACCCCCATGTCTGGCAGACTCCTGCCCAGCCTTTCAAACTCTGCTTAGATGGCCTCTCCCCTGAAAAGCCATCTCAGTCTTTTCCTTCACACTCCCAGCCCCCACCCTCCCCAAGCAGGCCAGTCTCACTCCCACATGTCTCCTGCACACCTCTCCCCACTGCCACCCCTCTGCCATTAGCAGTCCGAATGGACATCTGTCCCCTCTGGTGATGAGTCCCAGGAGGGCAGGGACAAGGTCTGGTCCATCTCTGCTGCCCCAGCTTCAAGAGACCCCAACAAGATCCTGTGGCATGAACATGAGTGCCCCAGTGGGGATGTAAGGACATGGGGTGGGGGTGGGGAGGAGATGGGGCCATTTATGGGCCACCAACCCAAGAGGGCCACATCCTTATCTGCTCCTGAAAGCCAGGCCAACACTGCCTTTGTGTCCTCCATCACACCTCATCATGGGCCACATTGTAATGGCCTGGGTAGGCATCTCTGACCCTCTCTAAACAGAGTGTTCATTCTAGGAAATCCCTATTCAATATGAAGGTTAGTTATTAATAATGTGACAACCAGCATCACAATATACAAACCCTGCTTGTGACGTGACACCACATACAGCTAACTAACTGTGGAGCCAACCTACCACAGGATGGTGGCAGGGTGGCATGGCCACGTGGGACCCTAACGTGGCAGCTGGTGATCGTCAGCAGCTGATGAAGCATGCAGCCGAGTGGCCCATAACCCACTGCCTGTGTGCCGACTGTGTGCTCTGAGGGCTCTGGGGGCCCCTTGTCCTTGTCCTACTGTAAGCCCCACACAGGTGGGCCAGAGAAGGGCCACAACCCCTGCCCCAGGGAACTTTCTGCCACACACACAGTCCAGGGCCTGGTGTTTCCCTAGAGCAGCTGGGTCAGGGTTTTCGTGCACCTGCTGTGAGCGGCCCCAAAGGAACTGGGCTGTGGGGCTCAAGGTTGGTTGGGTGTGGGGAGCGTCCAGGATGTGCAGCCTGTCCTGGATTTGACCTGAGTGCTCTCAGTGGGAGGGTCTGCAGGTACCAGGCTACTCCATCCACCCTGTGGTCTTCAAGGGTGATTATTAGCAGCTATGTCAATACCCTTGATTTTTCCCACGAAGGCAGGAGACAGGGGCAGCAGCCTGGCGGGAGGGCAGGGGCCAGCATTGCCCTGACTGACTGGGGTCCCTGAGCTTGTCACTACCAGTCTCTCCATCCCTCCACCTCCCTCTTGGCCCAGCTCAGGATCTCTGGGCCACCATGAACCCCCTATCCTCCCACTTAAGGCTCCCCGATCCCTGGCACAAGTGTACCCCTTATAGCAGCTGGCCCTTGTCTCCAACTCCAGATCCTGTGGCCACTCCAGTGCTTGCCCATGCAGACCGGCCTAGGGAGGCCAGCCCACCATCTCTAGGGACCTGTTGACATGAGGGCTGGGCAGTTAAAACTCCTACCAGCTGCTCCTTTCAATACCAGGGACCAGACACTGAGACATGGCTAAAGGGGGCTGGAGAAGAGCAAATCCCCCAGGAAGGTCATATCATGGGGTTCAGCTCCCCCCACCCTTCCTGTGCCCTGCTCAGCACCCTGGGCAGGGGAAGGAGGCAGGATGCTGAAGCACCCAGATGAACCCCCAGCTGAGCTTGGGCCTTTGAGGAGACACGCAGCAGCAGGGCCCAGCCTGCATCAAATCTTTCTCGTTCCATTTTCTTTCTGATTCAATTTTCCAGAGATTAGGGCCCGTTCACCTTCGCTGCAGAGAGGAGCCTCGCACACGTGCCTGTTTTTACTCCCAGGGTTGGGTGGTTGGTTAGTTGATCAGGCTGGTTCTGCTGGTCCTCCCCCCTTCCCCTCCAGAATGGCCCTCCTGCCTTCCACAGGCCTCAGGCTTTCAGCATCACTCTGGGTCCCCCAGGAACCTTTCAGGCCCCCCAAATTCCCAGCTGATACCCTGTGCCTCACCTTCAAGTCTGGGGATAAATGCAGGGAACAGAACTGCACAGAGTGTGACCTAAAGCAAACACTTTGGATAAGACAGACTATTCTTATCTGAGCTCTGCCATGTAACATATCCTCTCTGGCCCTCAGTGTCCCATCTGCTAAACGGGTGTGATCAGAATGGTCCTTCCTCAGGGGTTGTACATCAGCGAGGTCAAGTTTGTGAAGCACCTGCCCTTGGGTGGCTAGAGCCATCACTTGGCAAACAGGGCTGTATCTGCAGCCTCCACAGTCCCTCTTCCCTCCTTTCCCCTCCTCTTCCTTGCCGTCCTTGCCCTCCTTTTCGTCTCCATTTCTCCCACCTTTCTCCTCTCCCTGGGCAGGTTAGGTGCTGGCTTAGGTCCAGGCCCCACTGCTGCTGACCTTCTGGGACTTAGCAGAATGCCTCAACAGTCTGATGGGGGCCTGTCCAGGTCACTGGTTCTGGGGCCTTTTGTCTCCTCTGGTGGCTGTCTCTATGTTCAGGTGCCTCAGACCTTACCTCAGACTACCATTCCCCATCTCCTCTCTCATGGCTGGCATGGAGCTATCACAACCTATAGATCTGCTGGCCCCCGTTTCTCTCCTTGGTCCACTGCCTGTGCAGAGCCGGGGGCCATGCAGGCTGCGCTGCTGTGGGGGCCATTGGGTTTTTCCAATTGCCTCTCTGGGCCGAGGACACCAGCGAGCATGCAGTCCTGCTGTGGTTGTTGAGGTCTTGCCCCCGGTGCACCCTGGCCTTCCTGTTGCTTCCGAGCTGACCCCAGGGACCGAGGCTAGAGGCTGGGGTTGAGGGGAACCAGCCCTGGCTATGCCCTGGAGCTGCCCTAGGCTCTCCTGGGCTTCCGCCTGGACCTGCAGGTGGAAAGCACCTCCCCAGACCACATCAGTGGAGAGATGACCTATCCCCCAGGGTGGGACCATCTGCTGGGCTGTGTCATTTGGGTTCAGCTCAGGGCCCCACCCCAGGGGACAGGGACAACTGGAGCAGGTTGGGGGGAATGTTGAGAGGGGTGAGGCACCTGGCATGGGAGGATCGAGGGCCGTTGCATCTCAAGGGCTCATTTGGGATTGGGGGTCAGGCTTGGCTAGTAGCTCAACCGGCCTCTGCAGTTCTGGAATTCTGCCCTCATCTCACCAGAAGCTTCTTCTAGCCCATTTCCCTACCCTCACTCTAGGGAGGATTTAGATAAGCGGGGAAAGGCGGAGGGGAAGTAGGCACAGCGTAAGCAAAGGTGCAGCAGTGGGAATCAGCATGGGCTAGGGACCCAGAGGCCTGCATGCAAGTGCCAGGTCAGTGAGCTGGAGAGGCCTCGAATGCTGGCACCAGGGCCCAGCAGAAGGATGTCATGGTGGGTCTTTGGGTAGACCCAGGAAGAAAGCATGGCAGATGCAGCCCCAGGCTCCAAGGGACAGCACACCTGCAGGCAAAAGTGGTGGAGTCAGACCTAGGTCACACTGGCTCCAGAGCTCTGCTCCTGAACATGGAATTGGGCATATGCATTGGCTGAGGGTCCACTGCACACAGGCCTGGTGCCTGGGGAGAGATGGAAGGGAGCTGGCCATGGCTGTACACTATCCATGGTGTCCCTGTGTCTAGGCTCCCCTGTTATCACCACCAG
Organism: Hyperoodon ampullatus; assembly: GCF_949752795.1. Lineage (NCBI taxonomy): Eukaryota > Metazoa > Chordata > Mammalia > Artiodactyla > Ziphiidae > Hyperoodon > Hyperoodon ampullatus. Next base: position 38,625,592 of record NC_136923.1, read on the forward strand.
GGCCGAGGCCAAGGTGCTGGGGACAAAGACAGGATAGCTGATGGAGGGGGTGCTGTCCAAGGAGACCCTGGGTGGGGCTGGAGGGGGACAGATCCAGGGAGACCAAGGCTACCTGCCCAGGAATGGGAGCCGATGACTTTGGATCCTAAGTGTGCAGATCTAGCCAGGAGAGAGTGGAAGCAGGAAGGGGACTGTGATTCCTTCTGCAGAATTCTGGTGATCCTAAACAATAGCAGTAGTGACAATAGTATAGGCCCTCATGGCATGAATCTTTTGGTCCTTGGTCTGCCTGTGAGGGGAGGACTGCCATTCTCTCATTTAATAGATCGGACACTGAGGTTCAGAGATGGGGTATTTCTTAGCAGGGTCCCTGCTTCCAAGCCCTTGCATCAACTGTCAGGGTCCTCGGGTGTGACCCTGCCACCTGGAAACCCACTCCCTTTGCAGCCCCTGAGCCCTGGTTCAGTCACCATGCCAGGTTGCAACGGGCATCCTGGACCCAGAGGGGAGGGACCCCCAGGTTCCCTAAGGAGAGTTGTCAGGAGGCTGCATGGTCCAGCCTCCAATACTAGGGCTGCCGCCACTATGGATAGCCCTGATTGGGGCACCTGGGAATGACCTTGACAGGGGAGTCAGTTATGGAAACTTTATCTCCTGCCCTGAGAAGCCAGGTGGCTGCGCCCCCTGCTGACGCCAGTGGGCCGCGGTGTGCTCAGCCGAGGTTTCAGCCAGTATGGCTGAGACGAGGCCTCAACACACCTAGGGGCAATGGTCCAAGATTGGGAAAGGGTGTATTTTTAATGTCTTGAAACCTGGCAAGAAGATGTCAGGGAGGATGGGTGACTGGTTTTTCCACTCACAGTCGTGTGGCCTTGACCTGTCCTCTCCTATTTCTGAGCCTCGGTTTCCCCAGCTGTGGGCACCAGGCACCAGGCTCCCAGCATTTCTCAGTGATCTCCAGGGTCTGACCCCCTCCTTGGCCTCAGCCTCCATCGCTGTCTTCCATCCGGGGGCCTCTGTCCTGAGGCAGGCCCTGGGGACCCAAGGAACAGCCTGGCCTGGTGCCCACTTGGGGCCTCCATCCTCCCTGGCTGTGTAGCCAGGCCTGCGACTCGCCCTGTAATCGCTGCTTCTCTGTGGGAAGGAGCGACTTCACCACAAATTATTTTGTTCCAAGAGAAGGACAAAAAGAAAAGAGAAGCCGGGAGGGATGGGGGGCGGTGGGAGGAGGAGATTGCCTGAGCCAGCTTTGAGCGGTGCTTTAACCCTTGGACTGCCAGGCGCTGGGTGGCCAGCAGAGCAAGGGCTCTGGAGGCACCTGGTTCCCTACCTCCTCCCCCTGTCAGATGCCAGAGGCCTTTATCTCCCCTCATCTGGCTGTCACTCTACCGACCTTATCTCCCCTGCCTGTCTGTCTCTCATCAGCGGGCTCTCCCACCTCCTTATCTCCTCCTCATCACCTCCTCTTTGTGTCTCTGCACATCCCTGCACTTCTGCACAGCCTGATGGCAAAGTCTGGTGGCAGCAGCTCAGTTGTGGCGACCAGCCTGTGACCTCTGGTGAAGGAGCCAGCTTGCAGCACGGACTTCCTGGGGTAACCTGGATGGGCACATGGACTCATTCAGGCTCAGAGGCACATGCAGGGTTGTGCAATGCATACACACACATATGCACACACGCATGCATGTGCACACACACATGCACGTGCACACACCCAAGACCCCAGCCATGAACAAAGACGCCCACAGAAACCTGCTTCTACAATTCCCATACAGCCCCCAGGCCATATCTAGTGGCCCTAATAACCCCACCCACCCCAACACTCAGGCTCGTGCACACAGATGGATGTATGTTGAGCCATAACACACACATTCACACATGCAGATGCAGACTGTCAGATTTACACCCCCAAGTGCATGTGCGCACAGGCTGACCCCACCCCACCAAGGAAGAGGGAGAGGGCAGATTCATTCCCCCCATATGCCTCTTCCTCCCTGGTCCCTGCCCCCATATTCTGTGCCCAGAATGACAGAGGAGCCTCTAGGGGCACCTAGAGCTCCTGCAGTAGTTTCTGCAAATGCCCTGAGGGAGCACCAGCGAAAGGGGGCATGGATTCCTGAACCTGTGTGGAGAGGTGGCTGTGTGTGTGATGTATGTGTGAGCGTGTGGGTTTATGTACACACGTGAGTGTGAGAGCGTCTTCTTGTTGGTATGTGGTGTACAATGTGTGTCTGTTGGCTCCATCTCCCCCGGACACCCTGCCTCCCATCCAGCCCACCCTCCCCACTCTGCTGCTCTTAGCCACCCTGAGCTGGTCAGGGAGGTGCTACTTATGGCCCCTGGAGGAGGAACCCTGAGTCCCAGAGAAGGTGGCGACAACCTTGTCCCACCAAACACACACAACCAATGCAAGTTGTGGAGCTCATGGCCTTGCACTTCTTCCAAGTCTATCAGAGCACTGGGCCTAACCCCAGACCTCCCTGTTCTCTCTCAGTGGCCAAAGCCAGGGTTGAGGTGGGGGTGAGGACTGTTCTGTGGCGAGCTATGCAGAGAGGGTATAGGGGCACCATGACATGGGAATGTGGGACCACCCTGGCCTCACCCCAGGCTTCTGCTTCTTTCCAGATCTACAAAGACAACAGGAATCTGTTTGAGGTGCAGGAGAATGAGCCTCAGAAGTTGGTGGAGAAGGTGGCGGGGGACATTGAGAGCCTGCTGGACAGGAAAGTGCAGGCCCTGAAGGTAGGTGCGGTTGTTTAGGTTGAGAGAAGACCAGGCAGAGTGGCCTGCACTGTGAGGGCAATGTCTCCACCCACCATGAACACACAGCCCTCCTGGCCCTCTGAATTCAGGCTGGGCCATCACTGGCAGAATGTGCCACGTGGACTGTGGGCAGCTGCGGCAGGAGCAGGATAGTTTCATCTGGAGTAGGCTGCATGAGTGGTGACCTGGGGCCTCGGGGGCCCTGTGTGAGTATGATGGCAGGCCCCACCTCTCCCTTCTGTTGGGAAGGTGGAGGGCCCTGAATGCCTTGAGGCGGAGGGAGTGTGGAGGGCCCTGAATGCCTTGCAGAGAAGGCTAAGGCCACATGATGCTGGGAGCTGGAGCTCCAATTCTGCCCACGATTTCTCCGCCTTCCTCTGGGCCTTAGTCTGCCCATCTATACTGAGTGTGCCTGTGAGCTCCAAGGCACCATGGTCCTGTGAGATTACAGGACCTGCTGGTCCACCCTGACCAGGTCTATGAAGCCCACAGACCCCGGTACTCAACACACCCCAGGGAGAGCAGGTGGGAAAGGGCTTCTGGAGATGCAAGGTGCCCTGGGCAGGTTGTGCAGTAAGGAAGGGAGGTGGGTTCAAGCTTCCCTCAGATCAGAGGCATAACTGCTGTTGCCCAAGCCTGTGTCAAAGAGATGAGTCCAATTAAAAGGAATGAAGTACTGATACACATGACAACATGGATGAACGTGAAAACATTACACTAAGGGAAAGAAGCTCGTCACAAAAGACCACCTATTGTGTGATCCCATTTCTGTGAAATGTCCACAATAGGCAAATCCATAGAAACGGAAAGTACATTAGTAGTTGCCTAGGGCTGGAAGGGAGGGGACAGGGAGTGTCTGCTAACGGGTACAGGATTTCTTTTGGGGGTGATGAAGATATTCTAAAATTAGATTGTGGTGATGGTTGCACAACTCTGAATACACTAAAAAAAACCACTGAATTGTATACTTTATGTGGGTGAATATTACGGTATCTCAGTAAAGCTATTTTTTTTTTAAATGAGCAGGGCCTCACATGCCATGCCCAGGCTTGGGCCAGAGGCCTGGCAGGGTCAAGTCAGAGCAGCCAAACCCCCACCACACCCAAGCCCAGGGAGGGAACTGTGACCCCCTTCTCCAGGACCTGGGCCCTACTGTCCCCCTGAGATCCCCTGCCTGCCCCTGTGTGACCTGGGATCATGGACTAGGGAAAGGCTGGCCTCCTGGGACCAGAGGAGGTGGGCCCTGAGGGCCTCCCACCCAGTGTGGAGCCGGAGGACCCAGAGCTGGGCCCAGCCTGACCTTGGGGATGTCCTAGTCACAGGTGGGGACGGTTGGGGGAGTGAAGTGTCATGGGGAGGAGGCAAAGCCAAGCCTTCAGCTGGGCCGGCCGGCCCTGTGGGGGTCCAACAGTGTCCCCCTGGTTGTAGGAACCATCTGCTTGCCTCACACAGCCAGCACGCCATGTCCCACCTTCTTGCCTTTCCTAGAACTGGGCACCACCTGGACACTCTCCCCTCCTTTCTCTCGTTCTCTGTCTCTTAGTCTCTCTCTCTGCTTCATTCCAGACCCCCTGTTTGCCCACTACTTCCTTGGTTTGCTGCGCCCCCCCAGCCCAGGGCACAAAGTACAGGCCACCAGCCCTAAACTTATGTCAAAACCATCTGATAGATTTGGGAAGGGGCACCCTTCATGCCTTTAGGCCTGCCTCCCACCCCAGCTTCAGGACGAGTTGCCTTGCCAGGGGGTGCTGAGTGGGGGCAGTGACAGATGCCCGACCTGCCCTCTCCATGTGGAGCCCAGGGCCCAGCCCCTGCCCATCCCCTCTGAGCATCACAGGGCTGGAGTCGTTTCCCAAGCTCCTTTCCCCACTCCTCGAGGAACAGGCAACCCTGACAGCTTGAGGGTGGGGGAACCCAAAGCCCGGGGTCCCGATCCAAACTCTCTCCCTATACCCTACATGGCAGACTCTGCCCAGTGAGGCAGTGCAGATGTCTGCCTCCTTCCCACTGAGTCTGCAGCCCAGGCACCCGTGGCCTGGTACACAGTTGGTTCTCAAGGGGGGAATGATAGGAAACGGCACTCACTGATTAGGTACTCAGCATGTGCTGAGTCTGTCACACGTCATTCTCACAGTAGCCCCCTGAGAGAGACACTGAGACTCGGACATGCCATGCATTAGGCCAGGATATGGCAGAGCCAGGATTTTAACCCAGGTCACTCTGACCCTAAGCCAGGCCCTTGACTGCCCACATTAGTCCAGAGGTGTGCATGGAGCCCAGCACTCTCCTGGCCAGTGAACTTTCCCTACTGCAGTGCCTCCAGCTCCAGGCCCGAAAGATGCTCCTGTCCATATCCCCAGGCGAAGGAGAGGACTGTCCTTTTCCTGCCTTGGTCCTAATTGTTCAAGATGAGCTTTGGTCTTAATTATGTTTTAAATTTGCCTTTAATCAAGTTCTGGCTCTTTTCTCCTTTCCCATATTTGTTTGCAGCCTGAGTACATCCCTCCACACTCCAGTGTCCCTCTCTCCCTAGACCCCATCCAGTAATCCAACTTAAATCCCCTTGCTCTGGTCTGGAATTTTAATGTGGGGTTTGCAAGGAGGGAACTGAGCAGCGCAGGACGGAAGTTCATTGTCTCATCTTATCAGGGACAATCAGATGTTTGTCACAAGTTTCTCCAAGCTACACAGAGTGTTTTTCCAGGCCAAGAATCAGGCAGAGCAGGCCAGGTCAGGACTTTGCAACACAGGCAACCATCATCCCCAAGTCCAGGAAACCTGCTGGGGTCTCAGCTTAGGAGACATGGAGGGAACCTGCTAGGAACTTCTGCTATCCAGGCAGATGGGTCCTCTGAGCCAGGCCTGCTCTGTTAGGGCCTTGAGTCCTAGGAGGGGTAGGGAGGTGCTTAAGTTCTTTTTTTTTCTTTCTTTTTTTTAAAATTTATTTACTTTTGGCTGCGTTGGGTCTTCGTTGCTGCGCGCGGACTTTCTCTAGTTGCGGTGAGCGGGGGCTACTCTTGTTTGTGGTGCGCGGGCTTCTCATTGCAGTGGCTTCTCTTGTTGCAGAGCACGGGCTCTAGGCACGTGGGCTTCAGTAGTTGTGGCATGCGGGTTCAGTAGTTGTGGCTCATGGGCTCTAGAGCTCAGGCTCAGTAGTTGTGGCTCACGGGCTTAGTTGCTCCGCGGCATGTGGGATCTTCCTGGACCAGGGCTCGAACCCATGTCCCCTGCATAGGCAGGCGGATTCTTAACCACTGCGCCACCAGGGAAGTCCCAGGAGGTGCCTAAGTTCTTATAGCACATTGGAGGCAGAGCTGGACCCAAATCAGGACTCTCCTGTCCTCCTAGCTGGGGCCTCTCTCAGAGCCCCTTTCTCAGAAAAGTCATCTCTTGGTTGTATTCCTTCCTCCATCCATTCTTCAACATTCACTAAAGGCCTACTGTGTGCCAGGCTGGTGCTGGGGATGCAGTGGGAAAGGACAGGCCCTGTTCCTATCTTCATGGAGCTCTCAGTTGCATCCCGTCCCAGGCCTTAGTTTCTCCCTCTGTAAAATGGGGACAGGAGACTGTCCCTGCCCAGTACTTCTGGTTTCACAGCTCCAGGAGTCATCATTTATAAAGGCCACAGTGAAAACAGTGTCTCTGAAGGTTGTGCCACCTTCAGCATCATTCCTGGCACCCCTGCTGTGTGGCTCAGGGGAGAGGCCATAGGAGGAGGAGGTAAGGAGTGATCCCAGTGTGGGGCATTCCAGCCTGCTCTCAGGGACAAGGCCAAGGGCAGTGTAGCTCAGTGGGCTTGGTTCCTGGAGAATGGGGAGCCCAGGGCCAGAGCAGCCAGGCCGGAGCAGGTTCTTAAGGGACATCAATGTGGCAGCTAGAAGCCTGAACTTAGGGACACCCTTTCACCTCCAACCTCAAATAAGCCAGAGGCAGTGAAGAGTCCTGGCTGAGATCCAGGACCTAGAGACCTTGGCCCCTGAGCTCTGCCCTCCCCACCATGCCCATGTTTCTCATGCTCCACCTCAGCTACTTCTCACTGTCCCAGGGGCCAAGACCCTTCCAGATGCCATGCCTTTGCACCTTTGCCTTCATGCAGTGTTTTTGTTTTGTTTTGTTTTTTATATATCTTTATTGGAGTATAATTGCTTTACAATGTTGTGAATCAGCTATATGTATACATATATCCCCATATCCCCTCCCTCTTGAGCCTCACCCCTCTAGGTTGTCACAAAGCATTGAGCTCATCTCCCTGTGCTATGCAGCAGCTTCCCACTAGCCGTCCATTTTACATTTGGTAGTGTATATATGTCAGTGCTACTCTCTCACTTCGTCCCAGCTTCCTCTTTCCCCCACTGTGTCCTCAAGTCTGTTCTCTACATCCATGCAGTGTTTTTAACCCTGTTGGCACATTGGAGTCACCTGCAGGGCTTTTAAATCTTGATGCCCAGGCCCCACTCCAGACCAAGTATAGCAGATTCTGTAGGGGTGGGGCTGGGCTTCAGTATTTTTCAGTGCTCCGCAGATGATTCAGTGTAGATTCAGAGCTCAGGACGTTTCCCCTAAAATGGCAGAAATAATTCCTTCCCACGATTACTGGCCTCTTTCTGAGTGCCTACCAAGTGTGCAGCCTAAGATGAGCCAGCACACTTCAGAACTCTGCAAATCCTCCCTACAACACAACTCTCATCCCCATTTTACATTTGAGGAAACAGCCCCAGCAAGGTTACACCACTGGCCCCAGGTCTCACAGCAAAACCAGACTACAGATCCAGGCACTTGGGCTCCAAACCCCAGATACTGCCCCTCGACACTGCCCTCCTCTGTGCTACCGCTAGTGGCCACATGGCACTTGCTATCCACAGGGGGACAGGGCCAAAGGAAGAGAAGATGGGTCCCCTCTGGCAGGGGCTTGCTCTGGGATGACCTAGTGACCTTGGGCAAGTCCTTTTGCCCCTGCAGCATCTTCCTTGGGCAGTGGAGACAAGACACTGAGCAGCCCTCTCAGCCCACCCCCATGTTGCCCAGATGGATGGGACAGGGGGAGGTACGTCTGTGGCTCTGGTTCTGGGGGCTCCAGTGGGCAGCGTTCCCACCATCAGTGGCCTCTCTGGGGAGCAAGCATCATTTAAAGAGTAAAATTAAAAACCCTTCTGCACACAGCCACCCTGCTTTTGCCGCTAATGGCCACTTAACCCAATTAAACTGATGCATTGTTGGCAGTGGCTTGGTCCGTTCAGGAACTGGGCTCTGGGCTGGGTGTTAGAGGAGCAGGAGGAATGAACGAGGGAGAGAGCCAAGGGGCCAGGGCTGTGGGACAGAGCCCCCCACCCCACCCCAGCCAGGAGGGAGAGCGTTCTGCCTAGCTCCCACTTACTCGCTGCTTCCTTTCTCAGGCTTCGCCTAATGCAGGATTTCTCAGTGTTGGAACTATTGACATTTTAAGCAGGATAATTCTTTGTTGTGGGGGGCTGCCCTATGCATCATAGGATGTTAAGCAGCATCCTTGCCCTCTACCTGCTAGATGCCAGTAGTACACCACTCCCCCAGTTATAAGAACCAAAGATGTCTCCAAATGTTGCCAGATGTCCCCTGGGGGCACAGTGCCCTTTGGTTGAGAACCACAGGTCTAATGGGACAGAGAAATGCAGCCATATTAAATAGAAGCCCCATAAGCAGGGGGACATTGGGGACCTCAGAGAGGTACAGACAGAATAGAGCAGCCCCAGCAGGAGGAAGATCCCTTTAGTTCAAGGGGGTAATAGCAAGCTTGGGGCTGCCTGGAGGAGGCATCAAGGATTTGGGGGAAAAGTTCAGCATTGGGGGCAGCTGGAGGCAAGTTCAAAGCTGAGTCCACAGATGCATTCATTGATGGGGGATGGACAAGTAGATCGGCCCTGGGAAGACATGGCCAGGGGTATCACCTGCTGCCAAGGCCTGGCCCAGAGTAGGAGCCTCATGAACATTTGTAGGACAGATGCCAGGGCTGTGGCTCCAGGCTCTGGCTGGAGGTCAGCCTCTGGGGTCTGACTCCAGACCAGGGAAGCTCTAAACGGCACACTAATGGTGGACAGACAGGCAGGGAATTCTCTAGCATTGGCTGCCTCCACCCACCCTTCTCTGGGCAATTAAAAGGTGTTTATGTGGGGCTGGCGGTGGCTTCTGCCCCCTCTCCATTACGAACATTAAGAGATCTTGACCCTTCCACTTTCCTGCTCTTGAAAGGAGCTGCAGACACGTGGAGCCAATTAGGTGCGCGCGTGGGCGCTGAGGGCCTGAGCAGCCTTTTCTCCCTGATTGCAGCGTTTACGGCTGATTATTCTCCCCTCACCCAAACAGCGTCTCCGCATCCTGGCAAGGTGCCACTGCCACCCAGAGGAGCCAGCTGGGGCCCCCAGGGATGGGGGAGCGTTGAATTAGTGAATGGGCATCCACTGAGTGCTGATTGTGTGGGAGCCCTTGGGCACCCCTGCCTGAGAGCAACCACTCAGGAATCGGGGTCAGAGGAAGCCCCTTGGAGGAGCCTGCCTGCCTGGGTCCACTCTCCATACACCCCAGGGTCCTGGGGCTCATCATGAGCTTTGAGTAAAGATGCTACTTCCAGCAGCTGGTGGACGCGCATGTGGGACGGCCTCCCCTTCGTGCATCCCTGCCAGGTGGCTGAGAACCCAGAGACCCCTCGAAGTCCCCCCGGCTGAGCTGGCAGGACAGGGAGCTGGCCTCCGTGGAACAAAGAGGAAGACAATGCAGGAGGGGCACGGCTAGGGAGTGGCCGAGGATCCTCAGGGAAGACATGTCATTCCCTCCTCTTTGCCCACCTGCCCGAGCTAGTGGGGGTCAGGAAGGGCTGAACTGTGGGTTTGGGGCTGGACTTCCCTGGTCCTGGGATTGCCCCTGTGGAGCAGGCCCCTCTCCTGGCTCCTCCTCCAAGGTGCAGGAGCCTCAGGACGGGTCAGAAGAGCTGTGGTCATTCCTCACATCCACTAGCCGAACGAAGGGTCTAGGGGCCTGGAGTGCGATGTCCCTGAGGCCCACAGAGCCTGGTGGATCAGCCTTACACCCACCCACCCACCCTGCTGCTCAGTTCTCCCCCATGACTGAAGGTCAAGGGGAAAGGCTGACTGCAGCCACATCAGGCATCTTGCTTACCCTGACCAACAGTGCCCACCACCTGTGGGATGCATGGCTGAGGCACCCCAGGCCCAAGTCTCACCCCAAGGGGGGGTGTCTGAGCCTCTCCTGCCCGATGGCCCTGCTCATGATGCCATGTGCATCCCCTGGGAGCAGCAGTTAGTCTCCCTGTCATTCACTTGCTCACTCAGTCATTAAGCAAACCTTCTCTGCTCCCAGCCTGACCCTAGGCATGGTGCCTTTCTCCACTCACTGTGGGGTAGAATTCCTATTTTACAGATGAGGAAACAGAGGCTCAGAGACGATGCCAGCCCAGCCACTGCCTGGCCGAGACAAGGTCACGATTCCCCCTGCTCCCCTGGCTCCTGAACCTGTGTGCGCACCCCTCCCAGAGCTCCCAGGGATTGGGAGAAAGCAGAACCATGCTGGCTGGGGCAAAGAGGAAGAAGCCCAGGGTTGGGAAGGGAAAAGGTGAGGGTCTGCGAGGCAGAGAGCAGAGCACAAGCAAGGGCCTAAGAGCAGGACCTCGACTGGAGGACCCTGGGAAACAGCTGGTGAGGGTGGCTGGGATGGAGAGGGCTACAGATGCAGGCTGGGAATCACTGCTGTGAGTTCCCTTTTTCATACCCCTACACTCTGCCCACCACAGGAGGGGGAATCTAGGGCGTGGGGGTGGGTTTGGCCAAATGGAGAAAATAAACCCTGGGACCAAGGGTGATTCACTGGACTCCACTCCCCAGAGGCCTGCACTGAGGTAGGATCCTCTCCTGCTTCTGCCCCCTCCCTGGGAGTCCCAGCTGGCAATGGGGGGCAGATGCTAGGAAGCAGAGTAAAGGGCCTGCAGGTGCCACAGGGACAAGCCAGTCTAATTCAGGATCAGAGAAGTGAGAAATTTAATTGAGTTTTAATAGCGTCTGGCCCTTTGTTCTGAAATCCTTGTGTACAAGAACTGGGGGAGGTAGTGTGCATCTAAGGCAGGGTGAGCCAGTGGCCCTCCAGGATCTTAGACTTCGAGGAGACAGACAACAAGCTACGAGGTCAGTGTGCAAAACAGCTGACATGGGGGGGGCAAGTCTAAGAAGACAGCCTGGAGGATGTGGCGTTTGAGCTGAGCCTTGGAAGGTTGGGGTGGGGGATGCCTGGGATTTCCAAAGCTGGAGAAAGGGAAGAAGGAAGGCACTAAGCCCTGGCCTAACAGTGAGAGGGAGCAGAAGTGACTCGGGCTGAATCTGCTGAGATAAGGGTTGTGGGCTAGGAAGGGAGCCAGGAAGGTGCAGCCTGTGCATAACTGTTTCCACTGGCGGGGAGAGAGGATGGGAAGGTGACAAAGGCAGGGGGCAGGGCTCATCGCCTGAGTTCTGAGGTGGTCGCTGTATATCTGCAAGCATGGCCCCCTCGCTATACAGGCAGTCCCGGGAGCAGCCAGTCACCTCTCTCAGCCCATTTTCTGTGGCTTAAAATACACAGCGAGCAGTGTCTCTGCTGTGGCAGAGGAAGTGAGTCATGGGGGTGCTGGTGGCGAGAGCATAGTGCCTTGGACCCAGCCCCAGGGTTGGGGGCTCTGGGGTGCTGAGAAGGCCCTCAAGCCCCTCATGGATCCCTCAGCTGTCTTCTCTAAGCCCACACCTGAAGGCTGGATCAGCCCCCAGCACCATGGTGACCCTGTGCAGGGGCCCCCGAGGTCGACCTTGGCTCATCATGTCATGGGATACCAGTGCCTCAGGTGTCCTTTGCTTCCTTCAGCCTCTGTTTACTGAGTGCCGAGCACCTGCTGTGTACAGGTGCCATCCTAGGTTACTAGGTACAAGGACAGTGTACCTGCAGGGCGCCTCCCTTGAGGAATACAGTTTGCTCAAGGTGACAGTGATGTGACCCATGCCACAATATATGGAGCCGGGGTGGTGAGCCCGTGGATATTGACCAGGCCTAGGGGACTTTGTGGGGAGGGGAGGGTTACTGGAGATGCAGCCAGGCAGAGGAGAGTAAGGAAGAGGGTCCAAGGCAGAAAGCACAGCAAAGTACAAAGGCCAGAGGTAGAGAGAGTGTGTGCATGTTGGCATGTTCGGGCGTCTGCATGCATGTGCTGGCAGAGGGCTGGCCCGGCTCTGCAGAGCACATGCACAAATGCACCGTGAGGTGGGCCTTGAGGCAGAGGTGGGAATGGGCTGTGTCCAGCACAGGTGTCATTCCTTGGAGTCTAGCTGAGACCTCACTTAGTGACCACAACCTGCACAGTCCTGACCTTACACCACCCCCAAAAGGACCTCTGGCCAAGAGTCCCCCTCAGAAAGGTGCAACATGGCACATAATACATGTGACCAAGAGGTGGCCAAGAATTAGGGGCCTCACCCTCTGTGGTGCTGTGGCCCCCACGCTACACTTGAGTGTCACTGAGCCCTTGGCAACTCACATTCTCTGAGCCTCGGTTTTCCTGCCTGTACAGTAGAACAAGAAACATAGCCTCACAGATCTGTCATCAGAGTTTATGCCCAGGCCTTGGTGACACCAATTGAGCAAGGGACGCTCATGGGGGTATGATGTGGGATAGGCCCCAACGGACAAGACTGACCTGTGCTCCTTCAGCTCCGCCCCACATGTGGGCCAAGCCTCGACTGTAGGACCTCGTGCCAGTCCTCCCCTCTCTGATCGCCTCTTCAAGGGCCCGTCCCCAGCTCCTACCTCTGTGGGCCACACTGTCCAGGCTGCTCGATGCTTCCTGCCTCCTGGCACAGGCCTTGGGGCCCTTGTTTGAGAGGCTGGTCACGGTTGCCAGGCCCTTTGTTCCAGCCGTCCTGTGTTTGCCCACTCTGTGCCTTGGTGAATGGGAGTTGCAGCATGTTTGCTTTGTCAACACCAGCTGGAGCCTAGTTATCAAGAGAGCCAAGGTTACGAGGCCCCATCCACCAGCTGCCCGGGTGCCTAGGCTCCAGCCCCTTCCTGGCCGGTTGGGGTGGGTGGGTGTGTGGGCAGCTCCCATGCCCTACCCATTTACCCCCAGGACTGCCAGGCCTGGGCTGGGCAGGTGTTTGGAAGCAGCAAAGGCAGCCCCAGGCAGGGAACGGGACTTAGGACGGGCCAGCACAGTCTCCCCTTGGCACGGCTCAGGAGGACTTCCTGGCAGAGTCAGCCTTCAAGCTATTGAAGGCTAAGTTTGGGGCTTCTCCACCCCCTATGGAGAATCTCTTTGACCTCCCTGGTCCCAGTGCCAGCCCTCTCCTCCCTGGGTTCCCAGTCATCAGATCCAGAAGCGTCAGAGGAGAGGAGGCCTGAACAGTCTGGCACATGGACAGATGGATGGACAGGCAGTGAGACAGGGTCCAGGCGGGGGATCAGAACTCCAGGAGAGGACTCAGGGGGCCTGAGCCAGGCAAGCTGACATCCATGTGTGAACTGTGCAGGTGTGGGAAGGTGGGGGAGCCACAGTTCTGGGGAGGGCAGAGATGAGCATCCTTTGGCTGGTGGTGGCTGGTACTGAGGGGTGCCTGTCAGAGACAGACAGGGGAACAGAGGTCAGAGAGGGGGAGCGACTTGCCCTGAGCCTGGGGAGAACTCGGGTTCCCACCCTTCAACCAAGGCTGTCCTACCACCTGGGGGCCTGGTCAGTTGGCCACATGGCAGAACTGAACCTTTAAACCTTACTTCTGAATGAGACCCCACCCACTTCATCAGTAGGTTTTCCAGAAATGAGCCTTTGAGGGTGACTCACCCAGGAGACAGAGGTCTCTGAGGCATGAACCATGCAGCTGGATCAAGAGGCAGAAGAGCTTAGTGAGGTCTCAACTACAGCACTGATGCATCAGCTGCACGGCCTTTGCTGGTGATTTCCCTTCTCTGAGTCTCAATTTCCTTATCTATAAAATGGGGTGATAAGAGTCCACCCAGCGGGATTCCCAAGAGGATCGTCTGAGGTGAGACTTGGCTAGCTCATAAACATGTGCGTGCCATGGGGTTATCGCTGTTACAGGGAGGGGGCTTGGGCCACAGGGAAGATCTCCGTCCCTTGGCCTCACTTTGGGATTTCATGGAAAAGCATCCCAGTTACCTGGAAGCACAGAGAAGTGGCACTGCAGCTGCGGCTGGGGGGATGGAGAAATTTGCCTCTCAGAGGGCGGGGAAGAGCATTCTGAGAAAGGGAACAGCATGAAGGGGCCCTGGGGGTGGGGATGGAAGAACACGCAGAGTCCATTATGGCTGCTGGATTAGGTTGGGGTAGGGGAGCAGGGCTGAGACCCTCTGAGTCTCCAGTGTTCACCTGCAGGACCCCCACCACAAGTGCAAGCCCCAACCCAAAGATACAAGCTTGCTAGGGAGAGGGTAGTAGTGGAGGAGCACATGAGTGTGTGTGTGTGTGTGTGTGTGTGTGTGTGTGTGTGTGAGAGATAGAGAGAGCTCCACAATCTCCCAGTGATGACACGGGCCTTTCCCCACCACCCATGTGCAGACCTAGGCCTCCTTTTATCAAATATTCTTCTGCTAATGTCATCTCACTGGGTGACTGCCGTGTAATTAGCTCATTTTGCAAAATATTGCATCTGTCATATTTTCCCCTTGCTTTTTCCTTCTCCCAGTAAATGGTAGGAGTGGACAGGGACGGGGAAGATGTCTAGGCATGGGGACACCTCATGGGTCAGCTCTGGCCCTGCCCCCTCCCTGCACACAGGGCCCCCCATGTGCACCGATACATGCACAAGGCCCCCTCAACACACATCCCAGACCCAGAGCCTGGTGAGCAGATGGACGTCAGTGGGCAGAGCCCTTCCAGTGTCAGGAGGAAAAGATGATGCAGGAGGCCTGACCAAGCCCTGCCCTGAGGGCACCTGTGCACTCCTGCTCACACCCAGGGACTGCTGAGGCCCAAGCTGGGCTCAGACTAATGAGCTACTAAGTGGCTTTGCCCATGGTGGACATGTATATGGCAGGCAGGCTGGAGGTGAGTAGGCAGGAACGAGGCAGGATGCCACATGGCCTGTGCTTGGCACACGTGGCCATACATGGACGGACTGAGCCCCAGGTGTGCAGCAAACACTTGGTTAATAAGAACCCCAGTGATCTTTCATTATTACCTATCTGCCCACTGTCCCCCATTAGACAAGGTCACACAGAGGGTGGGTTACCCCAAGCCCCCACACACTCCCACTCACCCACCCCAGCCAGGATCTGGTCCAGCTGTGAGATGGGGGCTGTTGGAACAGTGGACTGTGGACAGGGCACATGTGGAGACCCCCAGTGGGTCACATGTGGCCCAGGCCTTGTTCCTGACCCAGCATGACAGCTCCAGCCAGGGAGGTACCGGGGGGGTACCAGGCCTCAACCTCATCCCTGGGAGTAGAACATCCTCCCTCCCTGGCCCCAGAGGTAGGGCCAAGCAGAGGGAGCAGCACAGAGGGAGCCATCTCTGCTGAGCCCGCTGCCCCCACCTCCCCCACCCATTCCCAAATGGAAAACCAGAGGCTTCCGAGGCCTCATCCGCACTGAGAGCTCTCAGTAGCTCAGAACCTGCTGCAGCGGTGGACTCTGGGCGGCTGGAAGGATTGGGCTCAGAGCCCTCAGTTGGTGTGGCCTACTTTCCCTTGTGCCCGACCCCGACTGTCTCCCTGCCTTCTCTTGCTGTGACTCCCTCGGGTTGTGAATTCTCTTAAACTTTTAATTAAAAACATTCTCCTTTCTCCCCCCAAGGTTTGCTTCCCTGTGATTTTCCTCTTAGAAGGAGAGATGGGGGAAGGGAGCAGAGAGCAAGCAGTGGAGGCCAGGCCTTCCTGGGTCTCCATGGGGGGACTCAGGAGAACCAAGGCCTGGCCCAGAGGAGGCTACTGGCTGCCCCCTGCCCTGTGTCACCCTCCCTGGCTTCCCAGCTCTGTCAAGGGAGGCATTTCTGAGGGCTCCAACCCTGGGTGCCGCAGCCAGATTTGAGGAATGGCACCAGCTCCCATGGGCCCTTTGTGCACTCCTACCACATCCCACAGAATCACTCAAGACTACGACAGCACACACCCAACTGCAGTAAGTAGAAGGCACCCCTGTTTTCCTGTGAGAGTGCTGTGAGCTCTGTTGGTCGCAGGTCGGGGAAGTGTCCCACAGGGTTACTCATCAGGTGAGGTGCAGCCCTGGGTTGTGTCATGGGCCTCAGGGTCACCAACTGGGTCACAGATGCTTCATATGTCAAATTCCCAGTTCAGTTCAGGGGTACAAGTTTAGGTCCTGATTCACAAGATCAGGGCCCGAGGGATGCTGAGGACACAGATCCCTGATGTCAGGGAACCAGAACAGCTTCTCTAATTAGGGGGCTGGAGACGGGCTGGCCTGTCCCCCGTGCCCCAGGCATCAGCCCATTAGCCTCGCCCTGATTCTGGAGGGAGATGCCACCATGTCCTCTGGTTCCCATTTCAGAGTTGGAGCCCTCTGAATATCTGGAAGTTCTTCCTTGTGTCGGACCATGATCCCTCTTGCTGAATCCTTTCCTTGGCTCCACCTCTAGAGAACTTTTAGACCTCCTTGTCCGTAAGTCCTCCCTTGCCCAGGAGACACTGAACCCCCAAC
This sequence comes from Hyperoodon ampullatus, assembly GCF_949752795.1. Lineage (NCBI taxonomy): Eukaryota > Metazoa > Chordata > Mammalia > Artiodactyla > Ziphiidae > Hyperoodon > Hyperoodon ampullatus. The sequence continues at coordinate 38,642,020 of NC_136923.1, forward strand.
TCCCCATGTTCCTGTCACCTCCCAACTTGTTTGCAGGTGAGGGCCTCCATCTTAGGGCTTCCAGGCCCAGCCCAGAAAGCCTCCCATAAACGCACTGCCTCCTCCAGGCACACCCCCACGTCCCATCCTGAGATGCTGCCACAGCAGGTTGTACCTCTCCCACCTCCAGAGGCCAGGCTCCCACCTAGCCCCCAAAGGCCAAGGGACTCCAGCCAGGCCCGAGCCAGGGGAGGAGCAGGGACATCGCTAGCAGGGCCTGCGCCTCCATGGGGCCCACCCCACACCCTCTCACCTCATTCTCCCACTCCAGCCTGCAGCAGTGGCAGGGGACACCACTGGCCTTCATGGGGTCATCAGGATGCCCCAGAGAAGGGGCTGCGGTGAGGGCATTGAGGGGCTAGGACACTCGCCTCCTGGGCTGCGCTCAGCACCCTCCTGACCCTCCCTGCATGTGTCCTGCTTCACAGACCTGGAGGCCACGCCAACTGACCCTGGGAACACTCAGGGAGACATCCCCACAGAGGTGGGTGGGGCCACGGCAGGATTTGGGGAATTGGCTGGGAGAAGGGGTGGGCAGGCCAGATGGGGATACAACACAAGCAAAGGCAGGAAGGGGCTCTGAGCCTGGACTGGTTGCAGGTGGGGGCAGTGCAGGGCCAGGAAAGTAGAAATGGCAGTGGGAGGCCTCGAACCCCAGGCACAGGGATCTAGACTTCAGGCACCGGAAGCCCTGGCAGCCTCTTGAGTAAGACGAGTATTACTCATTTTACAGCATATGTTGAGCACCTGCTGTGTGCCAGTGCCTGTGTTGTGGCCTGACCCAGCCCCCAGGCAGTGCCCACTTCTGCTACAGATGCTCTGTGGCTCTGGGATGGCAGAGTAGGGGTGACCTTAGGGGAGGAGCCTGTGCATCCCCCACGGGCGGGGGATGAGAGGGGTGGTATAGCCTCTTCCAGCTAATAGGAGCAAAAGTATGGTCCTGCCTCTCACTGCCGTCTCCTCCTGCCTCGCTTCTCCACAGGACCCATTCAGTTCCAAAGCTGATACAGATAGGGATGGAGGGCTTTTCCTCCCATCACAGCACATCTCAATGCTCCCTGAACCTGTCATGCCAGGCTCCACTCATGCATTCATTCCCCAAGTACACACCTGTGTCTACTGTATGCCAGGCCCTGTGCTGGCTGCTGGGAACTTCACAGTGACAGAGGCAAACCTGGTCCTGCCTTCTGGGACCTTGTGGTCCAGATGGAAGGCAGAGGGTAGACAAGTAATGTGAGGATGTGTAATGGGGTGTCAGGGGACCATCACAGCATGGAGGCCAGGGGCATGTGTCAGCACCCCTGCCCCCCTCCACAAATGCAAACCTGGAGCATGAGCAGGAGTGAAGGCAGTGAGAAGGAGGAGACAGCCCTTCCTCCTGCCTCAGGGTGGAGCCCCATCTCCCCGCCAGGGACACAGCTTCCTGATCATCAGTGGGGTCTCCCGTGCCCCTGCTGGGAGCCTGAGTGAGCAGGAGCATCCCCCAAGCTCTGCAGACACCAGGCTGTGCCCAGCAGGGCCTCTATGCAGGTGGTGAGACAAGCAGGGTGGGCACAGCAGGCAGTGCTGCATCTTCCTGGGTTGCCCAGCCACAGGCCACCCTGAGAAACTGCTGGTGTCAGCAAAAGAGAACTCCAAGTGCCCTTTGGAGTTCACAGCAATGATGGGGGGACCCACCCAAGGCCAAAAGACAAGTGGAATATGTGTCTGTTCATGGAGGGCTGTGTCTGGCTGGAACATGCCCCATGTGCACATCAGGGATGGTACTGGATGGATATGCACGCCCATGTGTATGGCCAGTGGGGTGATGCCGGGACTCTCGGGGGCAGAGCCTGTGTGCATGGGGGTGTAAGAGACGTGTGTGGTGTGTGCTGGAAGAGTCGGAAGAGCTGGAGTAGGAAGGGAGTAGAGAGCTCTACCACTTCGAGGTTTCTACTGCACCAACACGGCCCATCTCACTTGTAGGCACTTGTGTGGGTGTGCTTCAGGCACCCACAAATGTGTGTGTGTGTATAAAACCATGTGCCCGTGTCCCATCTCCCGGTCTACAACCACAGGAGCACACTCAAGGCCCAGGCCCTCACATGAGTGCCTACAGTTAGACGTGCACACACTCGTGCAGGTAATACATGTACAAGTGTGTGTCTTGGCCCATGCTTGCCCACATGTGATATCTATCTGTGTGTACGGGGTAGACACACATGCACATACATATTCCTGCCTAGAAAGCCCTTGTCACTCCTGGTATGCAGCCTGGTCACAGCCGTCTCATTTCTCTCTCCAGTCCCCGCACCACTGCACCAACAGGCAGGCAGGCCCAGGATGAATATCTTATTTTACAGATGGGGAAATTGAGGCACGGAAGGGAAGAGGGACTTGCCCTAGACTCACCAGCTACACCTTGGACCCAGGTCTCCCAAGATCCCATCTAAGTCCGACATGGTCCCACTGCTTGTGCAGTGTCTCCCCCATACTCCCCTGCAGCACCCATGGGGTCCAGGATAGAGGGTTGGGGTTTGCAGTGCACCCCCATTCTTGTCTGCTCTCCCCTCTAAAGGGGCTCCCTGAGGCCCACGGTGAGGAATGCCAAATCAGCAGGTGTATCCAGGGTCTCCCCACAACGGAGCCTCTGAGCTCACGGTCGTAACATCATGGGGAGGGGAAACTTTTTCCCTCTGGGCCTCACGCACAGAGGTGGCTGGCCTACAGGAGAAATAAAGGTCTCAGCCAGGCCTCTATCACCAGCTGCAACACTTTGTCCCCCGCCGCCTTCCAGGGACTCTCTCCTCTCCTATCTGTCCCTCTGGCCCTGCCTCCTGTCTTCTTACCCCTCCCCACCCCCCTCTACCCTCCAGGGGTATTTCTGGGTTTGTTTCAGCAGCTCCTGTCAAGCTGCTCAATCTTGAGAAGCTCTCAGAGGTAGGCCATGCCCTCAGCCCCCACAGACCCAGATCTGGCCCCAGGGGGGACGCAGGAGGAATCAGACCCCACTGTGACCTCAAGAGAACCTGGCCCAGGATGGCCAGCCTTGTAAACCAGACTGGCGCCTGCCCTACGGTAACCATGGCTGTGACAGGCTAAGCAGGAAGAGGCCCAGCACAGAGTGCAACTGAGCCGGGCATTAAGAGGCAGTAAACAATTGTCCAGGCAGAGGAGGAGGAGAACGGCATTCCAGGCAGAGGGAGCATCAGGTGCAAAAGCATGGAGGTGAGAGAGTGTCATGATAACCAGGCATTATCGAGCCCCTGTCTCATGCCTTTGAGTGGCTGTGCAGCTAGACATTCATTCATTCTTTTGTTTATTCACCAAATAATTACCAAGAGCTGGGTACTAGGACCACTGGGATGGAAAAAAACAACATTGTCCCTGCCTCAGAGAAAGAACAGTCTGCTGGGAAATTATAGGACAGAGCAGTGAAGTCCTTGATGAGGGCATGCAGGCACTGATGGGGATACACAGGCATCGGAGGAGTACGATGGAAGACATATGGGCATTGTGGGACCCCCAAGGAGGGGTCTGGCCAGAGCTGGGGCTTATTTGTCAGCCTTTTTTTTTTCTTCATTTATCAGTGCTTGGTACCAGGTCCTCAGAGGCCCTCATAGCTGGAAAGGCCCTTGGCAGTCCAAGTCTATATCCTTCATGGTATAAACAGTGAATCGGAGGCCCTAGGCCCGGAACTCAAGTCTCCCTGGCTCCTTTTCAAGAGTGTAGTTGTATTGGATAAAGCAAGGATTGTCCATAGCCAGAACCAACCCTGGACTCACACAGGACTCAGTGCTCCCTGTGCAACAGCTCCTGCAGCCTAGAGGTAGAATTGCAGGCCCAGGAGGCTGCTTTGGGCTAAGTGCCCTCAGAGTGGGGTCTGTGTCCTTCTCCGGCTGGCAGGGGCAACTGGGGACCTTGGGCATTTCATTGAGCCTCAGTTCCCACCACAGAATGGTAGCGTAGCTCCTGGCTTGCCTACCACACTGGGTGGTTGTGAAGACGGGGAGTGCTGGCTCCCATGACCGAATCTCTCCGGGGGACTTTCTGCCTGGGCGGGGGGTGGGGGGGAGCGGTAGGGGAGGTGACATGGGGCTGCCCCCCGGCACAGCAGCAGGACTGATGGCTGGCTTCCTTTCCTCCTCAGGGCTCCTAAGCCATCCGTCACTTATAAGTTCTCTTCATTTCTAAATAAAATGATTTGTTAATTTGAGTGAGTGATCGCCACTTGTCTGAGCCTTTTTGCAGGCTCGGAACAGCTTGTGGGCTCCTGGAGCCCCACGCCGCCAGCCTGGCGCAAAGTTGGAGGGGTTGTTTTCGATTTAAATGTGAATTGAATGAGGAGAAAAATGTTTCTCTTGGCAATTCCATGGGAGCTCGCTCTTCTGACAGATGTTGGAGTTTATTATCCCATCGGGCCACCGTTTTGTCGAGCAGAATTGCTAATTATTTCAGAGGCCTGGCCACAGCCGAGGAGGGGAGGGAGGTGGCAGGTGCGGCTTTGGGTGGCATCTGTCAACAGACAGGCACTGGGATGCTAGGCCCAGTCTGCCATCTCCCCACTCCCCTCCCAGGACCTGCAGACATTTGTGGGCAGGGGCTGCCCTGCTCTCCAGGGGACTTTCTGCCTGGGCGGGGGGTGGGGTGTTTGGTTTCTGCTTCGTGGAGTACCTGGACGAGGCAGCAGGGTCTGTTCTTGCCAGCACTGCTTTGGCCTCACAGTAAGGACTTTGTAAGGTCACTTTGGGAGCCCTGGATTGCTTGTGGGTCATGGGTGGTGAGTGGGAAAAGGCTCCAGAGAGGCCGGTGCTCTTCTCACTGTGTGAAGCCGAAGTTGTTGATTGTAAGAACCGCACCTGGGCAGGGGCCCTGATTGCGCAGGCATGTGGCTGGCTATGTTCACAACCGTGGGCTCTGTGTGGTCACGTAGGGGTTTGGCATGACTGTGTGCTGTGCTTGCGGGTCACGAGCCGCCTGACGTAACTGCATGTATCTATGAATGAGACGTCTGTGGCTGAGCTGCTCAGGCCTTCGAGGTGCAGCTCAAATTCATTCTGTCCCTGGTCCCTGCACTGCAAGGTGAGGGAGGCCTTGGAAGACAGGTGGCCAAGGGGACTGGACCTCAAGAGGGGTGGGCTAAGGCTGGTCAGGGTGCTGCTCAGCCACTGTCGGGGTGCCCCGGGTTTCACGGGGTCCGTGGTGAATGGACTCTGGGGGTGGGTTTCCTGGTCTCTGGAGATGTGGCCCTGGCAGCCAGGCCCCTGGCCTCCCAGTCCATCCAGCCCAGGGGTATTAGCCTCACACCTGGGGCAACTTAGAGCAGGGGAGCAGGGGCAGGTCCCCTGACACCCAGCAGGGGACCCAAGATTCCTGCTGCTCTGGGTCTCAAGGCCTCCTGGGAGGGGACAATTCCTCCTGCAGTATCCCCTGAGAAGCACCCCCAGTGAGAAAGCCCCCACCTCTGCCCCCTTCCTTACCCCTTCCTGAGCCCAAGACAAGAGGCTGGGTGCCCTGACTGCCCCCAGTCCTAGCCAGCTCAGGATGCAGCACTTTATTTTCCCCATCCTTGGGTGTCCAACACCCTCCCCCTCTCTGCTTCCACCCCTATTCTCCACCCACCCCGAGTTCCAGGCTAACTGAAGCTCAGCTCCCCTAGGTTAACATGAAGGCAGCAGCAGCAGCTGGGCAGGATTTTATAACCCTGATTAACACTGGATTCCCTGGGGTCCCAGCTCTAGAATTGTGATGCAGGCCAAGACCAGCAGAGCACAAGGCAGGGAGGGTCCACCCTGGTGCTGGGTCAGAGGAGATGGTCACCGCAGCTGGACCCCAGAAGATGACAGGGAGGCCTGTGGCCTCAGTCTCTCCCCACCTTAAGTCCTGGACCCTGGCAGCCACCCTAATGGGGGGGGGGGCGTGCCCAGCCACACCCAGGCTGAGATCCTGCCATGCATCTCTGATTGACCATGTGTCCCTGGGAACCAGGCCCTCTCTCTCCTCTGGATAAAACTCCACCGTGACATCCTTCCATTAAATAGGGCATGTTCAGAAGAGAAAATTGCTACCATTTTCCCCTTTTACTTCACTGTCATCAAAAATTGATCCCATACTGCATCCTTATTTCAAAGAATGAGCTAAAAAAATAAAATAAAAATTCCCACTCCTCAGAGTGGCAGCTGCATGAAACTTCCCATTCCTCCCACCTCGCCACACCCCCCAAAAAAAGAAAGGAAGAAAAGAAAAATGTGGCCATGGAAGGACCATGCAACTGCCAGCCCTTCTGGTGCTGTTGAATGTGGCCTGGCTGTGGCTTTGGGAGAGAGCAGGGGCAGGGCCCAGTCTGCGGGCAGAAGGGGATTTTTATCTGGTGAAATGTGATAGAAAAGGGGTAATTGGGGAGGTTAATTTGGATCTAAATGGAGCGATTCGTTATCTCAGTAAAAAGCATCTCGTTTGCCAGGGAGACGGCTGTGCCTGCCAGCCAGATGCCGGCCTGCCCGTTGGCAGGGCAGTGGCTCAGAGCAGGGACTTGCCGCCCCCCGTCAGGCGGTCTAGCCTCACAGAGCCACTCACCCTCCTTGGCTTGTGGGGTGGGGGAGGTGAAGACAGGGGTCCAGGAAGGGGGAAACAAACTGGGGAGAGTGTGACACCCCACAGAACCCTGAGGCCTCCTGACCCCTGGACAGTTTTCCTTCCCATGGGTCTAGCTGCTTCCTGGAAGAGTAGAGAATGGGTGGGGTGAGGAGGACAGTTTAATTTAGTTTACTTCCCACTTCATTCGGCAAAGTATTGAGCAGCGCTTCACCAAACCACAGGGTTTTTAAAACATAGAATATGAATAATAAGGATGAGACAAAAGAGCTAAGATATACAACCTCAGGACCAGGTACTTGTTTCTAGTTGAGCCTCCTGATAGCCAAAGGAAAAAGGGAGACCCAGTGCTTTGTGTTCTAACCACAAGAGATGAGACATTTAGATCAACTCCCCACAGAAGCCAAGTCTTGCTTCCCGTGGATTGGTGTTTGGGGGAGACTTTCACGATGTGCCCCTCAGCTCCTCCCACCTTTACTAGGAGCAGGGTCTGGGAGCTGGCACCTGGGCTCCAGTCCTGAGCATGTCCCTCCTCCCCAGACCTCAGATCCCCATCTGTTCCTTGCCAGGGATTACAGGCAGGAGCTGCTGACAGTGCTGGGATCACTGGTCGCACAGGTGTGGCCCACACAGGCTACCTTGCTTTAGGCCTGGGCTCAGCATCTGAACAGACCTAGGTGTGTGTCCTGATCCCACCTCCTGCCAGTTCTGTGGCCATGGAGTACTCGACCACATTGTTCTGAGCTTCCTTCTTCTGGAAAATGGACCAGTAGCACCAGCCTCACCCCCCATGGTTGTGTTGGTCACAAGTGGACTGTAGGCCCCCATAAGTGATCACTGTGGTCACAAGAGCACCTGGTGGGCAGTTGGTGTGGGACTGGTGCACAGGATTTCCTTGCTCCAAGTATGTGTCTAGCCTAGTATTGGCTGTACCTTGAGTGCGGGGTGGGGGCAGGGTGAGCATGGAGACAAGTGGAAGCCCCTCCCTCCGCTGTGAACTCTGTGAGAATGAGGCCGAGTCTCATTCAGCCTGTGTCTCTGGCGCAGGCACAGGCCATGAACATGGTTGCTGAAAGAAGAAAGAGGAGGGGCCCTGGGCATCTCCTTTTTGTTTATTCCATACTGTGGCGTTAGTTGGGGTAAGATAACACAAAACAAAGTGATCACAGGTGGGGTGAGGGATGGGAGGAAGGTAAACTAATGGACAAATTGAGGGCATATTTGAGGAGCAGATCACTAGGGGTGAAGGAGGCAGGTGGCAAAATGAAGCAGAGGGCCTGTTTGGCCAGGCGTGCATGGCAGGCAGTAGGGCCTGTGGGTCCAGGAGCCATGGGCCCAGTGAGCTACCTCACACCCAGCTACAGCAGGAAACAGCCCTGCCCCACCTGTGCCTTAGGAGGTGAGCTCAGGACATGAAGGTGAGGACCCACCTACCGTGTGCAAATGGGCCTGAACACGTTTGCATGCATGCATGCATATACTTACGTGTTCCCATGCTCATGTGCACGTTTTCACATACATGGGATTTTTTTATTTTTTATTTTTTATGTCTGCACTTGTGTTCACATGCTCTCATGCAGGTACTCGTGTGTGTACATTCAAGTGCAAATGCACACAATCCTCCTTCTCTAATTCCAAGCCCTCCACCCCCAGGATTACAAAGGTGTTGACCACAAAGTCAAATGGAAGAGGCCTCTTCTCCCACCAGCTCCTGAAGCCTCTTCTCCCCTACAGTCCTCCTGCTTGGCAGACCTCCCTCAGCGGAGGCCCAAGAGTCCTCAGTCACAGGAGTCCCACTTGCCCCCGCCTTTTCTTGTAGGAGAGTACTAGGAGGCTCTGGGGTGGGGGCAGGGCAGGGGAATGACATCAGTCTCCAAAATGCTGGGGAGGGAAAGCCCCCATGGCCAGGACCCGAGAGTGGGCCAGCAGGAGTCTGGGAATCAGGTGGCCTGGAGGCCTTGAATACCTTGGTGAGGCTGGGCTGGCACTAGGACACAAAGACTCCCCAGCCCCAGAGAGTGCCTGGCTCTGCATTCAGGGAAGGGAAACAGACCCGAGGATGGTGAGCAAGTTCTACACTTAGCCTCACTGCTCACCCCCACCCTAGGGGAGTCCCACCTCTTGCTGAGCTTTGATCCCACCTGTGAAGTGGAATGAGGATGGCTCGTGGAGGTTCTGCCCTGACGGGCATGAAAGGATGGCCCTGGGGCCAATCCAGCCAGCCCAGGACTCAGAGTCTGCTCCTTTGGGGGATGGACTGGCCCTGGCCTTCTCCCTCTCCAGGCCCTTAGCTCAAGCAACAGCCTCAGATCTAGGCAGAGCCAAGCACAGCTGCCCCCAGAGGATCACTAAGCTCAACAATGATGAACATAAACCCACAGCAGCACTCCTGCCCTGATGCCATGAGGGTCACAGGCTGTGCTCGGCAACCATGCCAGAGGCTGACCACAGGTGGAAGAGGGCTGCTGGGGGCCAGAGCTCACTGAGTGACCTCAAGGACACACAGCTCCCCACCTTCTTCAGGTACCCCTCCTATCTTCTCCGGCCTCAGCCTATGCCCTGGGAAAGGGGCAAGAACTCCAAGGCCACCCAGTATGACAAGTGCAAGGTCATGCCGTGAAGCTGAGGATGAGCTCAGGCCCACCCAGGTGTCCTCCTGCCCCCTGGATCTCTCACCCAGCCCCACAGTGTTCCCCCGTCCCATGCTCTGTGATCCACAGCCAGCCAAAGGCTCCCTTCCTCCTCAGAGGGGGTTCAGGGTCTCAGAGGGTGCTGAGGATGTCTCGTGGGTGAATCGATGAGTGGGGGAGGGAGGTTTAGTTACACAGTCTCAGCGACAAGCCCCCACGCTACCCTCAAAGAGCCGCGACTACAGACAAACTGAGTAACCCCCTCTGAGCCTCAGTTTCCTCATCTGAAAAATGGGTTTGGAATGGGACCTGCTTTGTAGGGGTTCATGAACAGTGCTGGGGCACGATGAGTGCTCAGTGGTGTGGCCATGACAACAGGTCCATGTGAAGCACAAGTCCTACAAGTGCATTTCCAGGTGCAGGAATTCCCTGCCAACCGTTTCTATTTCAGGAACACTCAAAGCCCCACCTGATCACCTGGCCATGGGTTTCTCCTCCCTGGAAAACTCCTGGCCCTTCCCTGCAGTTTGCTCTGGCCCCCCTCCAGGAGCTACTCCCTTCTTGAGGCAGCCCCAGGTCCACACTCCCCCTTTCCTGGTGACATCTGACTCTCTTACTGGCCCTTCCTAATAAGCCCAAGTGCCACCGGGCTCCATGTGGCCAGCACTCAGCATTCTCCTGTTTTCTCACTGATGCAGTGATGCTGGATGGTGCCATTTTCCCATTTCACAAGGGGGAAAACTGAGGCCTGGAGAGCTGAAATCACCCAATCAGGATAGATCTGAGTCCACTGTGGGTCCATCACTAGAAGGATCTCTCCCATACAAAGTCCAACCCAAAGGGCTGAAAAGATAAGGGGCTGAGGTGGCCTTAGCCAGCTGGGATTCAGGGCTTCCTTCCTGGGAGGTGGCATGGTAGAGAACAGACTCCCAGACCCTTGTCCCAGGGGAGAGAGGCTGCAGCCTGAATACAGGTGTGGAGGCAGAGATGCCCCAAATAGGCAGGCACGTGCTACATGGCTGTTGCCCCACGCTCCCCAGCTGGCGCCGTGGCTGTATGGCCATTGCTAGGCATCTGTAAGGCCCAGGTGGGCCCTACCTGTTGTGGAGCAGCCGCACAGTGTGGGGTGGGCACGGGACCTGGGCAGGAGCAAGGCCGCCTCCACCTGCCCACCCTCCTCTCACTTGGCAGCAGCGAGCAGAAGCCATTAGCACCTGGCAGCCCGTGTCCCACAGCTCTGACAAATGCCTTAAATGTTGTCGCCAAGGCTCCAGCTGTCCCTCCGGCCGCCTTTACTCCTCGTAATAACCAAGTGTCGAGGCTGATTGGAGCAGCGGGATACAGCCAGTATTCAGAGCAGCTTTTACCCTGGACGTTTCCACCTGGCAGCCAGGCTGTGCCCACCCCACCCTCCGCCTCCAGGCCTTTGTCTGCCTGTCGCCTCTGCCCAGGCCCTCAGCCTCGCCCCCGGACCAACCAGTGCCCAGCTTTGTGTCCCAGGTGGTGCCCATGCTGCTACCACCAAAGGTGGTGGGCAGCAATGGGCTGGAGTCTCAGGCGTCCACACCCAGCAGAATGGCAGCCCGAGTGGAAAGATGTGGCTCTAATTCCCATTCTTCCAGGTGACCTCTGTGGGGGAGCCCCTACTTCCTCTTGGTTTGGCTTCATCTCTCAGCCTTGGTGTAATGGGAATGATGACTGGGCTTCATAGGGCTTAAATGGAACATACGTGTGAAGCAAGGTGCGTATCACCATGTCCTGTGGAAGAGGCTCAGCCACACTGAGACCACCCTTGGACGGAAGGAGGCTCAGGAGGAGCAAAGGCCTGCGTGCTGCTGAGGCTCCCATTTGGAATCCCCTTCCTCCTCTTCTCTGTCTGGCCTTGTCCTTCAAATTTGGCCTGCTGTTCCCTCTTACAGGAAGCCCTCCCAGTTTGATCTAACCACACTCCTCTCCCACAGGTTTTATGTGACGTTTTGAGTGGGTCCTAGATACTCAACGTTCTCTTATTGTTTGCCTTCATCCTCGCACAGCCTTGTGAGGTCAGGACTATTAGAAGCCTCATTTTAGAGACAAAGTAGTCAAGGTTCAGAGGGGGACTAGCATCAGTCGCCCATGTCACACACAAAGCTCCTGGCTCCGCCCCATGGGGCACTGTGGCCGCTGATCAGTGGAGTAAAGTAAGCCCCACCTCCCAGGGGCTCTGCCACAGAGGGTGTGCACCCCCATCCCACCCCCTGGCCGTGAGGGCTTCCTTCCTGAGACACCCAGTTATAAGCACCAGTGTCCAGGCCAGATTTGGTTGGTTGATTTATGAGGTCTCTGATCACTGAATCCTTTGTTTACAGGTTCCCTAGCCTTCCGATGGTGCTAGAGGGTGATGGGCAGAGAAAGGTAAAGAGTGAGTAGTCTCTGCCCATTCATCAGACTTTCCTCAGGGGTGCAGAGGTGATGGGGCAGGTGGTGGTGGTGGTGATCACAAGGAGATGTGAGATGCTAGCGGAGGTACCACAGTGGAGTGATGGCCATACTAGTGACGGTTGTGGTGGTGGTGGAGGTGATGTTGATAGTGGAGTCAGTGGTAGATGGTGATGGTAGTAGAAGTGACAGTAATGGTGTTGGTGACTGTGATGATGGCGATGAAGGTAGCGATGGTGGAGCTACTGGTGATGGTGGTGACAGTGATGGGAGTAACACTGCTGATTGGTGATGGGAGTCCCACTGGGGATGACAGTGGTAATGGTGATGGGAGTGGTGCCAGGGTGATAAAAATAATGTTGGCAACAGTGATAGGGCTCGCAGTGGTGGTGATGATGGAATAATGTTGGCAGTGGTGATGAGGAATGTTGGCAGTAGTCATGGGAATGTTGATGGTGGTTAAGTGGGGATCAGTGGTGACGATGGAGGTAATGGTGATGGTAGTGCTGAGAGAAACACTGTGGTGGGGGCAGAGGTAATGGTGGTGGTGGTGATGGGGTTGACAGGGCTGTCAAGGCTTCCTGTGGAGTATGTCTCGTGGGAGAGTCCACCAGGCAGCCCTGTCCCACATGTGGGCTGTGCCCTAGCTGGAGGCAGGACGCAGTGGGGCTTGCTTGATTCTCCTTTTCTTTTAACCTCCAGTGAGCACAGCCTTCTGGGTAATGAGATGCAAATTGACAGAAAAGACAATGAGCCAGCCTGCGGGCCCCGTAGGGCAGCTTTTAGAGTCAGGCTGATTGCCTCCGTGCCAATTTGCATGACATTAGCTGTACACGCCTCCTCCAATAGGCTCGTGCATTTCATCAGAGGTCACCTGGATTGTTGCATTAAACAACCCGTGGTGACCTGTGATCCAGACCAGGGCCAGGGGCAAGGCCACTCTCACCCTGACCTGACAGAGCTCCAGGGTGTAGCACCAAGAAATCTGGGCCTGTGGGAAAGTCCAGTGGATGAGGGACTTCATCGTCAGCAAGGGATGGCCTTGGGCCTGGTTTGGCCAGCACCATGGTTCCATCTGGGTATGTACTGCAAAGGTGACAAACAGGCCTCAGGCAAAAGGGAGGCCTGGCCCTGGCTTGGGATGCCTCAGTACAGGTCCAGGCTCTGCCCCTAACTGGCACCATCACCTGGGCAGTCCCTCCGGGCATTGGCTCCCCCACTGTGCAGTAGGGGCCCCAGCCTCATTGTCTCCACATTGAAGGTGATGATCATCAAGCCAGGCCCTGCCTACGGTGTGCTCAGCCACAGTTCTCCATGTCAAGGTCACATGTTGCAGCCCGCTGAGAAGACCCATCCTGTCACTGTCACCATCACTTAAGGGCAATGCCTGGGATCATTCCTAGAGTGGGACCCATGGGGGCCTAGGCAGGGTGGGACCCAAGTGGTTGCCCAAACCCAGTCCTGCAGGCTGCCTGCCCATCCCTCCCAATCTGTCCAAGGTGCTGAAAATCCCAGCCCAACTGCCCTGGGGTCCCTGCTGCAAGGGGAGGCAGGGGCCCCTTCCCTGCTGCCCTTGCTCTCTGGCCCCTGCAACCTCTCTGACCCAGTACAACCCAAGACTTCACCCCATACCCTCCCCCAGGACAAATGACAGTGGGACCAGGGGCTCTTTCCCTCTGCCCTCCACCTCCAGCCCTGCCAGTGCCCCCTCAGGCACATCCCCGTGCCCCTGTGGGCCCGCCTCCCTCCTCACTGTCCCACTGCCTCTCCCCCCGAGGTTGGGCCTAATCAGAGCTAATCAGAAAATTATGAGCTGCCTGATTACTGATTAGATTCCTAATGTTAATAGAGTCGAGAAGGGCCCGCTCAGGCTGTGTTTTAGGAAAAAGTATAAAAATAACATCAAGGGAAGGGAGCATGGCAGCTGGGCAAGGGCTTGGGCTCTGCTGTCCTCACAGGCAGGGGCTCAGGCTCTGCTGTTCTAGTTGGTGGGGGGCGCTCAGGCTCTCAGGTGGAAATACATTTCATAGCAGGAAGGCCTCCTAGCACCCTTAAATTCTGCCAGTGAAGTTGCCACCCCAGGCAGCTCTTCCTGCAGAAGCCTCTGTCAAGTTCTGTGCTCAGGACAGTGAGACTGAATTGTAGTGGGAAGATAGGGAAGACCCTACTGATGGTATACCGCATGAGAGCAGGGCCGTGTCTGCACTGCTCACAGACCTACTCATGCCTAACACAGGCCAGGCACACAGTAGGTGCTTAATAAACATTTGTTGACAAGAAAGAAGGAAGGTCACATCAAAGCCTTCTCATTGGAACTACCACCCTCCCATGGTGGGGCATAGAGGCATCTGAGAAGGCTTCCTGGAGGACAATGTTGGAGCACATCAGGAGAACACACTTGTCTAGGGCCCAGGCAGGGGGTGCTGAACTCCCCAGGGACCCAACTCCTGGCTGACCTGGCCAGATGAGGGGCCCATGTCCATCACCCCCTAGCCTCTTACTCCAGCAGGGCCCCTATGGCTTCTGCTTCAATACCACCTCATCACTGACTTGGCAGCAGCTGGGTGGGACTGGTAGATAATATTTTCATGAGGTCCAGAGTGGAGTCGGAGTCCCAGAGAGCAGATGTCAGCATTTCAGACCCCTGAGGCAACCCCTTGGCCCCTCTACATGGCGTGCCCAGTGTGATCCATACTTAGACTCAGCCTCACCCTGCCCTCACTTTTATCTCTGCACCACCTTGGATCCCTGTGCTCTGTCAGTGCTGCTTCTGGCCTGGTCTAGGAGTCTCCATCCCAGGGAAATCCAGGGCCTCCAAGATGGCAGGTCCCTAAGGGCACCTCCTGATCCACCCCCCCCACCCCACTGGCCATGGTAGAAGCCTGTGCCCAGCTCTGGGGCCACACCAATCCAAGAATCAAGTCCCCGCCCTCAAGAGACCGCATCTGGGAGGGAGTCAGACGCAACAGTGATGGAGACACCACAGGGGATTCTGGAAACCCAGCCTGGCAAGGGCACCAGGCTTCCTGGAAGAGGTAGATGGGCACTGACTCCTAACGGATGAGGTGGAGCTGCCAGGGGAGGGGGCAGGAAGGGCAGTCCAGGTTCAGGGCACAGCACAAATAAGTGTAGGGAACCTCAGCATGGCAGGTGGGCAGAGTTCAAGGTCAGCGTGGTGGGGGTGACGAGTTTGGCGGGACCAGGCCACACAGGGCCCTGTAAAGGATGGCAACAGGAAAGGGAAGAGTGGTCAGGCCATCTAGGAAGCACTGGTTGGGGACACAGGGGTCTGTGTGGGAGGCCTGAAGGTGTGAGGGCCTGGGGCAGATGAGCTCATGCCAAGCAGCTTGGGTGGGAGTCTGAAGTTGGGTTGGAGCAGGGGAGGGGGTGTTCTGGAGAGGTCTGGTCTGGAAGGGAGAAAGGGGGCACAGGAATAGGGGGCTTTGGAGGGGAGCAGCTTCTAAGGGGTGACCTTAGGGAAGTGACAGCCCAGCTTGGGTGGGGTTGGTTGAGTAGGACACTGAAATGGAACCTTGGTCCCTTCCTGGGGCAGGGCAGGGCTGGGCTGAAGTCCAGGCCAGGGTGCTGGGAGGCAGTGGACAAAGGTGGTGCTGAAGAGAGCGACAGTCAATTGGCATGAGCTTCAGAGGGGAAGAGGTCAAGCCAAGGTCAGAAGGCCCAAGAGAAAAGCTGAGGTTAAGGGGAGCAGTCAGTAGGCCCCTGGGGTGAAGCTGAGGGGAGGGAAGGGGCAACCCACTCCCTGGGACTGTATCTCCAATTTCGCAGGTGAGTCTACATCCTGTCTTCTGTCCATACCTTATTCACATCTCCACAGCCCTGGGAGGGCCAGGTGGGCTTCTGGTCCCTATTATGGACTTGAGAAGCTGAGGTCCAGAGAGAAGAGGTTATTGCTTCCCAAAGTACATGTTGGGCCTGTCACCAAGCCCTAGGAGCTCGGGTCTCCCAAGTGGCAGGGGCATTGTCACACACAGGCACACACACACCCATGCCCACACGTGTCTCTAGAACGTGGCCTGATGAGGGGAAAGGACGTGTTCCGTGGTACACTTAGACAAATGACGTGTTGCCTGCTCCTCTATCTCAAGAGTGGCCAACAGCCCTGGGCCTGATACCTTCACGTGATGCTCTCTGTGTGTTTTTTAAAAGGGTGAAAGAAACTTTGGTGAATTACACCAAAGAGGGAGGAAGACTGAAAAAACTGGCAAATTTATGAGAAATTTCACCTGGTTCACCAGGGACTGGTTCACTGTGGAGATGTGCAGGTTTCATGCTGGGAACTGAGGAGGTGCCCGCTGGATTGGCGGCTTCTGACCCTGAGGGACTGTGCTGAGCAGGGCAGTGCCTTGGAAGGAGTCCCAGCAGCCTTGGAGTCCACACGGCCCAGCCCTTGGCTCGGGCTCCTCAAGGCCAAGGTGCCTCCATATGGCAGGGCTCCGGCGCCACAGCCCAAACACGGACCTGATGCGGTAGTGGACTTACTGGTTTATCTCTCATCAAGGAACCTCTCAAAGGTGCCCAATGGGGGACCTAGGAGCAGCAGCAGTGACCCGGCAGGGCAGGGCCCCAAGAGCCGGGCCTGTCCTGCTGCCCTCAGCATGAGTTCGTGCATGGCCACATGCATCCCCTCCTGAAGCAGCCTGATGCCAGAGTTGAAACCTCCTGAGAGTGGACTTCCTGAGAACTGCTCTGTAAATTCAGGCTGGCTCCTGCGAATGTTCTGCCCAGCCTCCAGAGCCCCTTTCCTCACCCCTTGCGCTGTTCACACGTTTTTGTATTGACCATGGTTCCCGTTGAAAGCTGAAGTGTCCATTGAAGCCAGTGGAATTTCTGTCATCGCCTGAGTGTGTCTTCACCTCCTTTCCTCCCTGGGAAGGAGCATCTCAGAGCACGTGACTTTCCTTTTCCTGATGTGAAAATGTCCATTTTGGGGTTACATACCAGTAATAGGACAGAGTGGGTTTTTTAAATGTCCTCCCATGGCAAAATATAAGCTAGCAACTGTCCTTGGGTGAGCAGAATGATTCTGTCTGGTCTGAAATTCAAGCCTCTGGACACCAGGTTCCCCAGCTGCATCTCCATCTTCATCACAAGCCACCCCTCACTTCTTCATATTTTTCCTGGGAAATTAAAACACAGGCTGCCCCTTGCAGGCGGGGACCGAAGGGGCACAGGAATTGATAACCAAGGCCAAGGTGCCCACAGGGAGTGAGCAAGCCCAGGCCCGGGGCTGGAGAGATGGGTGCCCCTTCCAGAGGGGAACAACTCGAATGAGTTTTTCCCTGTTACATGTATTCTGACTTGTTTTTTTTCAGAAAAAAATCCATTTTACTAATTTTTTTATCAACTCGTGGAGAACACGTGTGGCTGGTGAGGGAAAAGTCAGGGAGCCTGTCGCTGCCAACAACAGCGTGGGCCTCACGTGATGGCTGCCCCCTCCACCAGGTGCCCTTTGCAGCTAGGAGTGTTTGTTGTTTTCCCTGCAGTTTCGGTTGCTAGAATTTTGGTCTGGGTTTCGTGTGTTTGTTTGTTTTTCATCTGTTCCGGTGGTTGTTTCATCTTTAAGCTGGAAGCACGGTTAATACAGAAAGCGTGGGTTAGATGTGTTGTGGGACAGAAGCCAGGTGTGTCCGGTGTGGATGGATGCAGGAAGGGGGTGAAAGAAGAGCCTTTGGAGAGAAGGGGTGGAGAAGGCGGGAGGGCTCACCAGAAGGCTGAGTGCTGGTGCTGCCCAGGAGGTGCCAGTGTCGGCAGCACATTTGACAGGAAGGCAAAGCCACCAACCTCTTCATCACCTGCCATGCATAAGTCATGGGTCCTGTCAGCCGGCTCTGCCCACACTGGTGCACTTCTCTTCACCCCTCAGAACCCAGCAAAATGGGCATCAGGACAGGACCGCCTTCAGAAGGTTGTGGTGTGAGGTTGTGCCCATAAAGCTCTGAGCAGTCAGAGTCATCAGGATACCCATCGCTCACATAGCAGGCACCGTCTGCCCACACATGCGCCTTCCCCAGGCACAAGTTGTGCAAGAACAGGGCCAAGTTAGGAATCTCCTGGTCCCTGAGTATGGGTGTACCTGCTTGAAGAAGGCCATAGACAGACAGACAAACACCCATTCAGGCTGAGGTGGCAGGAAGAATGGACCCACAGGGCCAGGATTCCTCACTTGCCTGTGCATCTTGCCCTATTGTCAGCCCTAGGGCTCCAGTGCCTTCCTTGCTGAACTGCATCTTCCTTCATTATTATGCAGATATTTTGATTATGCAGATATGTTTTTTAGACAGTTTGAAATATGTATATTATTTACTCATTAGACCCTAACAGCTCTGAAAATTGGAAATCTGCATTTAGTATCTATCAGTACACAATACAGAGTTAATACAGGGCCCACAGGTGGGGAGGGAAGCAGGGTGGCAGTGGTGGCAGTGCTGTGCTGGGCAGGGGCTTCTGGGCACCCTGGTGCTTACCCCTTCCCAGGGACTGGGTCCAGTGACACCAAGGATGGGGGGGATGGGTTCAGAGCAGCATCTGAGAGTCCAGTTACTGATCCCCTCTCCTGGGGAAAGGGCAAAGGAACCACTCTGGGAAGCAGGTAAGGAACACCTGAGCCCAACCAGCCATGTCCCACCCGGCCAGACCTCATCCTTCCCTGGGACATTCGGCATCCAACACTGCTGGTAGGCCTACTGATGCCCCCTCCACCACTTCCTCACCAGGGGCCTGGGGCAGTGGTACTAATGCTCAGTCCCCTTACAGAACGGGGAACAAAAGAATCCACCTCTCGGGCTTCCCTGGTGGCGCAGTGGTTGAGAGTCCGCCTGCCGATGCAGGGGACATGGGCTCGTGCCCCAGTCTGGGAGGATCCCACATGCCGCGGAGCGGCTGGGCCCGTGAGCCATGGCCGCTGAGCCTGTGCGTGCGGAGCCTGTGCTCCGCAACGGGAGAGGCCACAGCAGTGAGAGGCCTGCGTACCGCAAAAAAAAAAAAAAAAAAAAAAAGAATCCACCTCTCAGGTGTCTTGCTAGGGGTGGGGTGGGGAGGGTGAGGACGAGGTACAGTCTTCCACCTGCCGTTGGATTAACTGCACCAGTCAGCTCAGGGTAATTACAGGGGCAGTGTCTGGTATCATCCTGTCATCATTACCTTCTTTGCAACCCTCTGGCGGTGTTCTTGGGGCACCTACTTGGTGCTGCGACTTTACTCTGGGCTTGCTGCCCCCAACCTCTACCTCAGAGCCCCCATCACAGCTTCTGCCAGGCTCAGCCCCCATTGGCACATATCTCAATATCCTGTGCCTCATGGGTTCAGGGCCTTTTATCCTAAGCCTCTCATAACCTCTTGGAAGAGAAAGTAGCTATAACCAATTAAGACCAAAAAACTCATTCAATCTTTCCCTCTGGGCTGCACAAAACAAATCCTGTTTGATGGGCAGTTACTCCCCAGACCCTTTCAGGCTAGGCCAGCACTGGGTGGGGGGAGGGGCTCCAGGTGAGGGGGATGAAGGGAGGAGGCCAAGGAGAAGTGGGGTCACCAACCTGGGGGGAGGAGTGGGACCTCAAAGAGGATGGAGTGGAGAAACCTGAGGGCTCCAACCCACCAGGCCCAAGCCCTGCTCCTCCGGGGGGGGCCTTATCCTCCAGGTGTTGGCCTCTGAGGGGCAGCCACCATGGCCTCAGGTCCCTTATCTTAGGTCATGGTCTATCTCAGCTCCAGAGCAATTGAGAGACTTTGAACTTAGTGAAATTCAAAGGTGTCTGTAGAGGGGGCTGCTCCCCCAGGGGAGCTTTGTCCACAGCCCAGTCCTCTTTCTTGCCCTTTCCCGTAAGAACAGTTTCCGGAGCTGAGGAAAATTGATTGTTAAGTGAAACTCTCTGATAATTGCCTCTGAAATGCCCGCTGTTATCGTAATTGACTTAGCCGTGAGCAGCCCTGCTCAGCAGTCCCACCACAGTTCCCTCCAATGCCTTGGCCATGATGGAGACATCGCAGGCCAGGCAAGCCACCATCAGCAACTTCGTAGTAGCATCACCTTCATAGGCAGCCCTCACCCTCCAGGATGTGATGAAGAAAAAGAGTCTCAGGGCTTCCCTGGTGGCGCAGTGGTTGAGAGTCCGCCTGCCGATGCAGGGGACACAGGTTCGTGCCCCGGTCCGGGAAGATCCCACGTGCCGCGGAGCGGCTAGGCTCGTGAGCCATGGCTGCTGAGCCTGCGCGTCCGGAGCCTGTGCTCCGCAACAGGAGAGGCCACAACAGTGAGAGGCCTGTGTACCACAAAAAAAAAAAAAAAAAAAAAAAAAAAGAGTCTCAGAGAGGTTAAACCACACACCTAGGGTCACACAGCTGACCAGGCAGGTCCAGACTCAAGCCTTTACCCAGGTTCAGAGACATTCTGACTTTGATTTATCAGATGTTCATTGTGTACCTACTACGTGCCAGGGGTCAGGTTACTGTAAACTTGACAGCTGCCAGATACAGTGCCCACCAAGCTCAGCTGAAGGGGAAAAGCAGAGGTTCTCTAAGTTCCATGATGGGGAGAGATGGGAGCCTGGCATGGGTCAGGGAGTGGTTAGGAGGAGAATGGGGGGTCTAAGCTAACGCCTGAAGGGTGAGGGAATGAAACAGGCTGGAGGAGTCTGGGCAGGAGTACACAAGGAGGAAGCGGAATGTACAGGGGCCTGGTAGCAGGAGAACCAGAGACTGCAGGTGGCTCTGAGAGCAGAGCCCAGAGCCCGAGCAGGGAGCTGGTCCCAGGGAACAGGTATTCAGGGTCAGGGATGGGAACAGAGCACATCTCCCCCAGACAGGCAGGAGCCCTGAGATGAAGCGAGCCATGTTCCCACCGCTGCCCCTGCCCTGCTGGGAGTCTTTGTAGGTTCTCCCTTTACTTCTGGATCTCAGTGTCCTTCCCCATCCTGTCTCCCCCAGGCCATCAGGAGGACTTGGGGGAGGTGGGAGGGAAGCGCAAGGAGGATGAACCTCGGGGCAGGGCAGAGGCAGAGGCAGGGCTGTGTGTGAGCAGTCTCCCAGCCAGCCCCGAGCAGGCCTGACTGTTGTGGGCTCTGTGAAGACAGGAGCACAAGTCTGAGTGCCTGGCAGAGGGGAGGGGAGCCCATGGACAGGACAAGGGCAAAAGGAAGCTTCCAGAAGAGGTGACAGTCTGATAGGACTGACTGAGATGATGGGGAGCACATCCCAAGCAGAAAGAGTGGATGACAGGAAGGCCCAGAGGTGGGCAAGAGGCTTGTGTGCTTAGAGCCAACAAGTGAAACGCCAGGGGACTGGGCTTTATGGACAGCTACTGGCAGTTGGAGCAAGGGGGCTGCCAAGAACCTAACTACCCTCTGCGTGGGTAAGGTTACTACTTCTAATTTATAGGCAGGAAATTGAGAGCTAGAGGGGGAAGCTGGGGTCTGAACCCAAGGCTCCAGGGTCCAAGCTCTGATCCCCACCTGGGGCCCCTCGTACGTGTCATGTGTATTCCCATCCTCTTCCCTCTCACCCTCAGGCCTGAGGGACTGCATGCAGCCACAGCCTGCCCCATCCACCCCCCGTTCAGCTGCCCCAGCCCTTCCTTCTGCACCACCAGGCCTGTGGATTTAGCAGTTTCCACACGTCCGGTGCCTGGGGACGGACTGATTGATCTGTAACACCGAAAAAATAATAATGGCTTGATCATTACTGAGGATTAAAAGTAATCCTTTCGCTGTGGCTATTGCAACTCCGTTATTCACGAGTCAGCGGGCTGACCCGGGCCTTTGAGCCCGTGGGACTCCATGAGTTCAAGGAGGCTGGGGGCTGGGGCCCTCCCTCCCTGGTCTCCCTCACCTTGGCCACTAGGCTAGCAAGCGTGAGGAGCCATAAGCCCCCGTGTTCCTGAGGCCTGTGAATCCCAGGGTCAGACCTAAGTCCTGAAGGGTGAAGGAGCTGGCATCCACTGGCCAGCGCGGGAGGTAGGGGCTGGAGAGGACAGCCTCTCAAGGCCATGGCCCAGTTTGGAGACTTCAGCTAGTGTCAGTTTGGTGTTCGCAACCCTATCAACCGTGTGGCTTTTCTGTGGCAAGGGACCTGATCCGGTTGTTCCCACATGTGTCCCAGCCTCATCGTCCATGAAATGACAATGGCTCCAGGCCCACTCTGAGAAGGGTCTGGGATCCCTGGGAAGGTGATGGGCCACTGGGCAAGGAAAAGGGGTATGCAGTGACTGCCTGAGACTCACCCCTCAAGATGCAGCCCCAGGGGATGTTCCCTGGGCTCCCACACTCCATTCCAGGCCTGGTGCCGAGCTCGCATGGTCAGTGCTCCGTTAACAGGAGTGACAAGCGTTGTTAACCATGTGTGTCACACAGTAACGTCCTCTGCGGAAGGGCACTGCCAGCTTGTGAATCAGGATCCATCAGGGGGTCAGGCTTGGGTGGGGGTGTTTGTGGTTTAGGCTGAGAGGAGGACCCAGGATGGAAAGGGAGGGGCAGGAGTTGGGCACAGGGGGGCTCCGGGGGCCTTAAGAAAGCTTTGCCTTTTCTATGCAGAGCCATAGGGAGCTGCCAAAGGTTTAGGGGTTTGGGGAGGAGGGGGATGGCCATGTGCTCAGATCCACATTTTGAAGGCTGCAGCTGCTGTGTGGAGAAGGATGACGAAGAGCAAGGGAGGACGCAGGAGCCTGGGCTGGGGATGATCAGTAAGGTGGTGTGAAGGACACTAAGGGTGGGATGTAGGGGCAGTGGTCACAGGGTGGAGGGGCTCATTCTGAGAGGGGGTGTTGTAAGCTCCGGTGGGCCTAAGGGTTACCCCAGAAAGGTATCCAGGAGCTCAGGAGGGGCCAGGATTGGAGGCAAGACCTGGGAGCCATCTGGGAGAAGAGAGGCCTATGGTTCCTGAAGCTGGATTATGGGGCTAGGGCCCACCCAAGCAGTCACTGCAGGAACAGGTGGGCAGAGGACAAAACCTGCAAAAAGGACGGGTGGGGGTGGCAGGAGGGTCTCAGCAACGTGAAGTGAGGGGGGTTGACTTTCCCACCCTGCCCCCAGGTCCCCCAGCCTCATAGCCTTCCCAGCATTCAGTGCTGGGAAGCATTCAGTGCTTTTGCCCTGAGGAGGAGGGGGAGCCAGGCCCAGCGGGAGTAGGGATAGCTCTGGACAGCCCTTCTAACAGCCAGAGGTGACATCCTGCCCAGCGAGTGGAGGCTGCGGCTCTACAGGGAGTCCCACCAGGCCCCCACCACACTGTTCCACGCTAGAAGGGAGGAAAAGCTGGTCTCCCATTTCCCCCGATGGGCAGCTGCCAGGCTTTATTTTAGAATCTCCCCTCTTGGGCCCACAAGCCATCAGGCCTGGACTGATGGATGGGAGTATTTGTCTCGAATACCAAGGGGGCAGGGCCCTCTGAGTAGGGGCTGGAGGCCAGAAGGCAGGACCCTACTGCTCCACTCATGGGGTCAAATAGGGCGGGGAGTTGGGGACCAGAGCCCCTTCCACACCAAGAGCTACTCTGTTCCTCCTGGGGCATGGTGGGCCCTGTGGAGCATACCTTTGGACCTTGGTCATGGCCTAGGCAAGGGAAGTTCGGTGGTGAGGGCCCCAGCCCAACCCAGAGCCCCTCTGTGACCTTAGCAGGCTGCTCACCATCTCTGTGCCGGGTACCCTCATCTGAGGAGGACACGTCAAGCACGTTGTGAATGGTGACAGGTACACATGAGGTGTCGCTGGCCTCAGGGAGGGCTTGGATGCAGTAGATGATTAGGGTGACAGTCATCATTATGATGAACAGGACTTCACTGCACTCAGCTCTGCAGGAGGCCCTAGAGGGCCAGGCTCAGTCCTGTCCTCAGGAGCCTCAAGACTTCCTAAAGGGGGACTTCCCTTGTGGCGCAGTGGTTAAGAATCCGCCTGCCAATGCAGGGAACAAGGGTTTGAGCCCTGGTCCGGGAAGATCCCACATTCTGCGGAGCAACTAAGCCCGTGCACCGCAACTATTGAGCCTGTGCTCTAGAGCCCGCAAGCCACAACTACTGAGCCTGTGTGCCACAACTACCGAAGCCCGTGTGCCTAGAGCCCATGCTCCGCAACAAGAGAAGCCACTGCAATGAAGAGCCCGTGCACCGCAACAAAGAGTAGCCCCCGCTCGCCGCAACTAGAGAAAGCCCGCACGCAGCAACGAAGACCCAACGCAGCCAAAAATAAATATTAATTAATTAATTTTTTAAAAAAGACTTCCTAAAGGGACAGGCTCTACGGAGGCACAAAGTAAGAATCTCTGGGTCAGGATTCAGGCCCAAAGGGTAGCGAGTTTCCAGCACCTCCTCCAGGAAGCCTTCCCTGACCTCCCAAGTTCCCACAATGCTGAGCTTCCCAGAAGCACCTCAGCTACTCCTGCCCTAGTTGTTCTGCCTGGTTATGTCTGTCTTCTCCTCTGAACTGTGGGAGGGCAGGGCTGGCTCTGCCATATCTCCACACATCAGCACAGTCTGGCACTAGGTGTATTGGGTAACAAGGTGTGGGATGGACAGACGCAGCTGTGCTCACAGCTACAGGGGCCTCAGTGGAGGAGGCCACAGGAACCAGCACCAAAGGATGGACCAGGCTTGTGCAGACAGAAGGCTTAGAGAGCCCTGCTGGGAGGGGGCTCAGGAAGCCAGGACAGGGACAGTGGGGACAGGCCTGGGTGGGCAGAGGTGGGCTGTGGGCACCTCCTTCTGGGCCCTGAGCAAGCTGGGGGCAAAGATGCATCAGCGAGGCACTCTGTCACTTGTGGCATTTCCTCTTTGGCTGGGGAAGGCCTTCCTCTTGACGCTGGGGTGACACTGGTTTGTAGCTAGTAGAGAGTGTCAGTGGGCTTGGCTCCAGGGCCTGGGTCTTAATATGCCTCAGGGGTCCCCCTGCCTTCCTGTGGGCAGGAAATGTGGCTGAGCTGAAGTCCAGGGAGTCCCGTGGAGATACCACTCAGGTCTGTGCAGGCTTCACCTTTCCTGTGGGAGCCCGATGTGGGTGGGGGAAGGGCCCACACAGCAAGCTGGAGAATGTCTGGGATCAAGGAATCTTTGAGAGTCTGGCACGCTGTCCAGGGAGTCCCTGAGCCACTCTGGCCCCAGGGACTGCTGGGGATGGAGAAGGCTTTGGGCTGGGCACAGACCTTCCTCAGTCTCTGACCTCCCTGTGCTCTGTCCCTCAGAGATTGGCTGATGCTGCAGAGAACTTTCAGAAAGCCCACCGCTGGCAGGACAACATCAAGGTAAGAACTGCAGTGCCCTCCCCAGCCCCTAGGACCTGCCCACCCGCAGCAAGGGTGGATGTGCATGCAGGGGAGGAGGGAGAGGGAGGCTGCCCAGACCCACTGGAAGGGCACCAAGGGCTCTGTGGGGTGGAGCCGGGAACCTTTGCCCAGTGTTCAGCAAACATTTGAGGCTCCCCTTGGTGCTGGGACACAGGGTGCAGATATGAACCTCTCATTCCACTCCCAGCTCCCAGAGGAGCTATAGAGTCCCCCATGAGCAGATAGGCTGCTCTGAAGTGATGCTCCCCAAAGTTGGCGTCCCCTTGGTGGTTAAGGAGGTGCACAGACTCCTTGGACAGCCCCTGGGGCAGAGAGGCCTCTTGACTCCAGGACTTCCCAGACTTTAATACACTGACCTGGAAGAGATGCTGGGGGAAAGGGACCCTATCCCCTTCCCAGACTTCCCCGAGCAGCACCCTGTCTTCCAGAAGGCTGCCAGGCTGGGATCGGGGACCAGGCTGTCACAGCCACTAAATCCTCTCCTTCCGCCAGCAAAGCTCAGAAGGGGCTCAGGCGCGGAGCAAGTGGAGGCGTGAGAAGCTGGGAGCAGGACTCTTTTTGAGGACAGAAGGACCCAGAATGTGGGGGAGGGAAGGAAAGCCTGATTGACCCCCAGCTTCACACCCTGGTGGCTCACATATTCAGGCAGCTTGTGTTTGATTTGGGCAAGACTGGACACACCTGCACCTTTCCTGTCAAAGGATAACAGTAAACCAGAAGAGAGACTGAGGCAGCGTTCCTCCCAGACTCAGGGAACCCCCGATGCCAAGGATGACAGAACCCTCGGGGACCAGACCAGTTGGCAGGGCTCGCTGTGTCCTCCACAGCCACTCAGGCATGTGGGCCACGCCTCCCGGTGGTCTCTGTGCTAAATGCAGGGAGAGGCACCAAGAGCTGCCCCCTGGGACCCAGGGGCCAATAAGGGGGAGGGGGGAGGCCTTGACTTACTCCAGCTCTGAGCCTGGCACCTCTAGGAGGCGGGAGGGATATTATCCCTACTTAACTGATGAGAACCCTGAGGCACAGAGTGGTTAGACCTACCTGAGGTCACGTGTTGGGGGCAGAGTCTCACAGCTGTGCCGTCAGGTGCCAGGGGGTGCATGCCTATGATGCAGGCCCCCTAAACCTGTTCCTTCTCCCCAGTCCCCATCCCCCCAGGCCACCCTGAGCGCACACCATAGCACTCTTCCTTTGCTGCCTGGTGTGTGCTGTGTGCTGCCCTCAGGGAGCTCACATGGGGTTGTGGGTAACAGATGTTTGTTTACAGTGAACACATTAATGAACTAATGACTCCCTGGACCGATCCTCCCTCCCTGGGAGCTGGGGGCTGGGCTTTTTCTCGCTCCCCACTCCAGCACTACAAACCCATCCCTGGGCCACCGTGCCTCCTCAGCCTCTTGATCAGAAATACACACAGCAGCCCCCATTTGCACTCCCTGGCCACTTGGATGTGCCCCCACCTGCAAATAACCTCACCCTGGCGACTCCCTGCAATGCCCAGCCTGAGCCTGCGCTCAAGGCCACAGAATCTGGCTGTCCCTGCCTCTCTCGTCAACCTGCCTCCTCCCTCCCCTCCTCCTGTGCTCCAGCCACACTGAACACCTCACTCCAGGCCCATTCTTTTTTTTTTTTTTTTTTTTTTTTTTTTTTTTTTTTTTTTGCGGTACGCGGGCCTCTCACCGCCGTGGCCCCTCCCACCGCGGAGCACAGGCTCCGGACGCGCAGGCTCAGCGGCCATGGCCCACGGGCCCAGCCGCTCCGCGGCACGCGGGACCCTCCCAGACCGGGGCACGAACCCGTGCCCCCCGCACTGGCAGGCGGACCCCCAACCACTGCGCCACCAGGGAAGCCCTCCAGGCCCATTCTTGATCTCTCCACCCAGAATGCCCTCCGTTCCTCCTTTTTTTTTTTTTTTTTTTTTTACGCGGGCCTCTCTCTGTTGCGGCCCCTCCCATTGCGGAGCACAGGCTCCGGACGCGCAGGCTCAGCGACCATGGCTCACAGGCCCAGCCACTCCGCGGCATGTGGGATCTTCCCGGACCGGGGCACGAACCCGTGTCCCCTGCATCGGCAGGCGGACTCAACCACTGCACCACCGGGGAAGCCCCCGTTCCCCCTTTTGAAGCCCAGCTTGTCTTGCCTCTTCCCAGTGAGGCTGCTCCTGCTCCCCAGCCCATCAGCCCCTCCACCTTCTGGGAATCCAGAACCCTTGGCTCCTGCTCTGTCCCTTCTTTTGTTTCTGACGTATCTGCTTCCTCCCCTCCCCACCCAGGACAGATGCGAAGAGCAAGCACAGGAGAGGGAATGAAGGAATCAGGAAATAAGGGAATGAAAGCCCTCGGCCTGGCTTTCTCTCCCTCCCAGTGTAGGCCCCAAATAGGAAGACAAAGAGGCTGCCTCGGCCCCAAACCTGTTTTTTCTTCCTGACTCTGCAGAAAACCCAAGATTTCCAAGGATCATCCTACTGGACCCCTGACCCCTGATTTTCAGCTACTCCAAGACAGAAACGGCTTATCGTAGGCCAGAGTGGGCACCACGGGGGCCTACTGGGAAGGAAGGCCCAGGCCTCAGGGTGTCCAGGAGATGCTGAGATGGTGCTACTTGAGGACCCACTCCCTGCACACTGGGTCACAGTCCCTGCGGGACCCAGCAAGGGCTCACCCCTCTCTGGGCTTCAGTTTCCCCATTTGGCAAATGACCAGCTATCTGTCAGCTCAGGTGTGATGTGTGAAAGGCTCGGTCCACACATCAGGCCATGTAGGTGCAAGTTGGTGATGGTATGGGTGCATCTCTGGCCACACCAGCCCATAGGCTCTGGGTGCTTCTGTCCTAAGGCAGGAGAGGGCTCTGCTGGCCCCATCCCCCTGGCTTGACCTGAGATGTCCCCAGCTATGGGTGTGACCACAGGGCCAGCTGGGCCCAGCCTTGTTTGTCTGATGCTTGTTGCCCACCCCCACCAGTCCATTAGTCTACCTGTTTGTCTGTCCCACAGGTATCTTGGGCAGGGTAGAGCTGTAGGCGCCCCCTCCTTTCCAGCTGCAAGGCCAGGGCCCTTCTCTTCCCCAGGAGCGCTGAGCTGCCCAGCTGCCGGGCTAAAAGGCATCAGTGCTAATGATGGGCCCATTAGCTGACTTGCCAGCCAGCCCTGCCTGGGCTGCCAGGGAGAGCTGCCAGGGTGCAGACTGTCCATGCCAGGGGGGATATGGGGACTTCAGGCTGCAGAAAGGATGGTGTTTTGTCCCTTGAGGGCATACCACCCACCCTTGAAACTACGTCCTTCCCAACAACGTTCAGGAGGTGACAGATAAGGAGTCATGTTCCTTCCCAGCATTCAGGAGCACACCCAGTGGCAAACTCAGGCCCTTTACACAAGCCAGGCCTTCTTAGGAACACCCTTACCTCCTTCAGAAGGTCAACACCTCCCATTCCAGTTAACTCCCTAGAGCTCCTCTTTCTGGCCACAGCTCTAGGATTAGCCCCCACTGCCCACAGCACCCGCCTTTGGTGCCCCCATCACAGATGGTTCCCTGTGCAGGCTCCCCAGGCCGGTGGCCCAGTGGGCTCATCTGTCTGCCCCATCTGGCTCCTCTTGGCCAGAAGCAGTTGAGCCTGACTCAGTGCTGCCCATCACCTGTCCATGTGCCCAGCCAGGTGCCTTGTGGACAGAGTGACCAGAGCCTCAGTCTGCTTACCTCTGAGGTGGGGAGGATGGCAGTCAGCAGTTCTGGGCACAGAGGAAACCCTTGACCCATGGGCCAGACTGGAATCCACTACATGGTCAGTAGGGTGTGGCCCTGCCTGTGTCAATAGCACACAGTAGGTTTGCATGCAGACCTCTGAGAAACGGGCAGTGGTGTACACACACACACAATCACACAATCACACCATTGACACCAGCCCAGGGACTTGGGGGATCCTGGAGTCTGCAAGGTCAAGAGAGACAAGAGAGTGAGGGAAGAATATCTGGATGTGAAGCCATGCTCCTCTCCCTAGTCCCAGGTCATGACCCCACACTCCTTGCCATGGCAAGGGTAGGGAACCTGTAGCCACAGCCCTGGCCGCAGCCCTTGGACACCACAGCCCTTGTTAGCAAGCAGCACCTCCCATGGCCGCTGTAGACAGGCAGCAGGTGCTTTGGTGCCCATAACACTTAGGGTGGATGAAGATGGCCCGCCTGCCGGACACTGTGCCTGGTGCCAGCACCTCATTGTGCCAGCATTATCTGCTATCTAGACGGCCACCAAGGAGGAGCTGGGCCAGGGCATGGGTCGGGGAGGCAGGAGAGGCCATCGGTTCCAGGGCCTCAGTGCCAGCCCTAGGGCCTGCAGGAGACAAAGCCCTACCCTAGGAGTCTAACGGGAGACGTAGCTCTGTCTGGGAACCTAAAGAGAAGGCTGCGAAGGCTGGGCCAGGCCAAGGAGCCGGCTGGACAGGACAGTTGGCTCCCCGGCCTGAGGTCTACCCCAGCCACAGGGCCTGCCGCCTGCCTCTCTGCCAAGCCGGCGACAGACGGCTCTCTCAGAAAACAGTCCTCTTGGCTGAGCTGAGCTGGCAGTGAGCCAGGGCAGGAAGGCCAAGCGTCCTCACTGGTGCAGCCGGGTAGCTGCCTGGGTCCTGCACAGGGACCTGGTGAGCAAGCAGCAGTCAGGTCTGACCAAGCCACAGCAGCCGCCTTCCATGGCACCAAACGTAGATGCCAACTGCTATTCCCCATGCTCACCCCACTCTCACTTCCTCACCCTGCTGCCCACCTGCCAGCATCCCTCATGCTCTCTCTTGGGCTCAGCTCCAGCTAAGGAGAGTGTGTGTGTCATCTATACAAGGGCCGTGTGGGCCCCCTAGCCCCACTCCTCATGTGTCGTGTATGCACAGAAATCCACTTTTGGGGGGAGGCATGTGTGTGAGTTCAGAGGGGGTGATTCCCCCCACTCCCTGCCCAGTTTGTGCAAAATGGCCCCTAAAATACCACGTAATGGAGGGGGTGTCAGAGGTGTGTACCCTGGACATTAAGGACACACGTTTCACCCCAACCAGAGGGTTTCTTCCACATTCAGACCCCTCCCGGGCCTGTGAAGTTACAAGCTTAAGGGGGCCACTCATGGGTTGGGTTGGCCCGAACCCCTGGAGAGGCCTCACTCCCTGTCCTCCTAGCATCATCATTCTGATTTTACAAGTGGAAAATCAAAACCCTGAGGTAAAGCCTTACTGAGGCTGAAGGGTTTAACAGGCACCCTTGCCTCATCGGTGAGACGGAGGTGACCTCCAGGAGTCCTCATGGGGCCACAGGGACTTGTGAGGCTTCAGCCTCAGTCTTCACTCACTGCTCAGGATCCCAGAGCTCACATGTTCAGGTCAGGATTTGAGGCCAGGACCCTTTGCCAAGTCCCCTGCACATAATCGCTAGGTGGTACCGCCTCCTTGTTGTGTCCCAGAGACAGGGCACTAGTGGTGGACACTGGGGCACCTGCAGCCCAAAGCAGACCAGAGGCCTTTCCAGCGACCCTCCTACCAGACCCTAATGGTCCCATCCTGCCCCGTCCCCAGCTCCACATCATATCAAACATAGCGCCACAGCTGGGTTTACAGTGTATTTTCACACATGTGACCTTGCCCACCACCATCCATAGCTAATGCCACTCTCTACCAAGGAAGGGACATGGGCCCTCTCAAGATGGGAGAGGTAGGGAGGAGTCCTGCCCACGTGTATCCAAGCCCCTGGGGCACCAAGACTGCATACAGATTCCTGAGCCTCACCTGCAGTCTGAAGGGGGGGCTAGAATCCTTCTGTGTGATACATTCCCCCTGTGTCACTGATGCCACCAACATCTCATCCTCCACTGAGTCCATGAAACAGCAGGACAAAGAGACAAAGGGAGCCATTGGAGTACCTGGAGGGGTGGCCCAGTGAATGCCAGGTGTCCCAGGGACAGCCCAGGTCAGGCAGGACCCAGGCATGGTCTGTGAGGAGAGCCCAGAGGAGGGTCACTGTGAAGGTCACTCTGGAGGCCTAGAGCCACTGACCCCTACCCATCACCCATGCCCTTTCCCGCCCTTGCAGAAGGTTTGCCTAAAAAGTTGGTGAGTGAAGCCCCATGTTCTAATCTGCAGTCCTCCCACCGTGCCTGCCTATTTTCATTACAGAGGGAAAGAGCATCAGAGCCGTGTTTATAACCCCCTTTTAGATAACAAATCACATTTTCTTTTCGCCAGCGACTGTGTTGAATTGATATTTCTTCCCCTCGGTTTAATAGGTTTGTGTGTTCAGGAATGCTCTTCATCAACTGAAACTCCTTATTGTGTTTGATGTAATGTCAGCTTTCATTACGTGCTTGGGTCAGAGCTGGGCCCAGGGAAAGGCTGAGCACCCTGGAGCCTGGGCCCCGGCCCTCACCCCCACCCCAGGCCCACCTGAGCTCCAGTCTCTCTGGACGGGTGGTTGGGCAGGTGTGGGAGGGGTTGGAGATGAGTTGAGAAGGCAGAATGGAGCCAGGGTGCAACGCCTTTTTTATCCCTGCCTTAGCTTCCTCATCTGTATAACGGGGTCATAGGGCTGTTGGGAGAACCCTGTACCGCAGTGCGTGTGAGGCCTATCACAGGACTGAAACTTTGGTCTTTCAGTCATCAGGAGGTGTGGTCTTGCCCAGGCATGGCGCCAGGCCTGTAGTCAATGTTCCAGAATGCTTGGACTATACCTATAGGTCCAGCCAGTGGCCTGCACCCCCCAGACCTCTGGTGGGAGAGAACCCATGACTGTTCCCCACAACTAGCCCCGGTACCAACCACCTCAAACCGTGGCCTCAGACCCAGCACCTGGACAGTCACCAAGGCTAAGTCCCTCCCTCCACGAGGAGCCTGAGCTCAGAGAGGGAACAGTGCAGCCCTGCGGTCACACAGCACATGGGGCCCAGCCAGGCCCAGGCAAGGGGTGGCCCACCATGGAGTAAGTGCTGGCTCTGTGCTTGCTGTTTTACAGCCAGACCCTTGGGAGCACACTTGGTCATCACCCCCATTTGCAGACCACAAAGAAACAGGCTCCCAGTGAACAAGGGACTGCCAGGGCCATGCTGCACGTTTTTGCTGTACGAAACAGGGCTGAGGAGCACCAGGGGAGGGTGACTCGGACAGTGGCCCTATCTTGTGTCCTGGCCTTAGGGCCTATCAAGGCGGGGGTGGGGTGGCCCCTCCTGAGCGGGTGGCACCTGATGGCACCAGATTTACCTTCTGGCAGCCGCTGTCAGCCATGCTCAGTTCTGATTAAAGATCATTAAACATGAAATTAGCCCATTTGTGTTACGGGTCCCTGGGGTGGCCGGTGATTATGATGTGCAGATGGCTGAGAACCCAGGCGGCGGGCAGGCGGGCAGGCGGGCGAGGCCAGGACACGCGGTGCTAGCAAAAGCAGGCAAGGGCTGGGAGGCAGGCACGGGGACCGGGCTTTGTTTTCTCCCGCTCCTGTTGTGTAAACCCCCTTGCATTTCACAACAAATCACAGATAATTAATAAGTACATGCTTGTAATGAGCAGGCTTTTTAATAGAAGAAATTGGAAGATGCGGTGTCGAGTCATTATTTCACTCTTTCCCAGACTCGGCTCTATTTTTCCATCTTCCTCAATTCCCCCTTGGTACTGCCTCAGCCAGAGTCTCTGCAGATAGGCTGGCTCTAACCCTACCTCCCAGCAGGGCTGCAGTGCAGAGACCCTGATCCTAGAGTCAGGGAGCCCCGGGGGTACCGACCCGGGGTACCACATCCTCCTGGTGCCTGTGAGAACTCCTGAGGACGGTCTGGCTGGGGTGTGGGTGGGGCATCCAGCCTGACTCATCCAGCCCTCCCTGGATGGCAGCTCTGGATGGGTAAGGAGGCGGTCTCTGCCCCAGAGGAATCTGAGGGGGCAATTCCAGGCCTTAGAGCTGGGGGTCGTGGCCGCACCTCAGGAGACCATGAGTGATGAGGCATCTCTTCCCCACCAGGAGGAAGACATCGTGTACTATGATGCCAAGGCCGACGCTGAGCTGGTAAGTGCCCCCACCCATGCTGGCAGGGATGGGGAGCTGCCAGAGCCACACCCGCCTCTCTGGGACCACATGGCCTCAGCTGTAAAATGAGTGTTAGGATTCAGCACTCTTCAGCATTCTGAGCTTGGCCTTGCAGAGTTGTGGCTGCACAGGTCCCCGCCCTACACCTCCCACAATTCCCTAGAGGCCCTGACCCCTCCAGGGCTGTGTCTCTGTGGCACCAAGGGGCACAGCTTCACTGTACAGTGTGGGGCGGGCCCAGCCCCATCCCTGGGCAGGGTGGTGAGGCTCTTGGACCTCCTCCCCTAGGTCAGTTCAGGTGCCAGCATCGGGCGGACAGAGGAATGCTGAGTGCTGCGAGAGTAGGGGAGAGAGGGAGCAGGTGGGGAGGGCTTCCTGGAGGTAGGCAGGCGGGGCCAGGATGCAGGTGTGTTTCAGGTGAGTGCAGGTACCCTTCCCTGTGGTGAGGGGAAAGTGGCTTCTGTGTGCTGACCACCCCACAGCCTGGCCCCACGATCAGTGTTGGCCCTGGGCTAAGTCAGTCTCGCCCCAGCTGTAGAGGCAGCCCAGTCCCTGTGCCTGTTTTTCAGATGAAGGAGAGGGCTCTGACTCATCAGGGGTCACCACCCCGGAAGTGGTGGTGCTGGGACTGACCGGAGAACCCAGAGCTACACTGCTCTTCTGCCTCACTGACTGGTTCACATCTGCTTGGGTGGCCCTGTGACAGAGAGAGGTCCCCGTCACCAGAGGACTCACATGAAAGTGTGACCATTTGGGGTGTGAGGGGGTCTACAGAGGAGACAAGAGTGTCTGAGGGTGCAGGGCACATGGAACAGACTGTTTTGGTGAACCTGTCAAGGCCCAAATTCATCTGCCTGCTTTTGAGGCAAAAGTAGTTGAACCTGGTTATTTCCTCTGTAAACAGAGATGTCACAACTCAGTCTCTGGGGCCCCACCTGTGCTGGCTGGTGCAGAAGACCCAACAGCTAGACCCCCACTCCTGAGCCTATTGGCCTGGGGGGTTGCCTGGGGCGAGAAGGAGGTATCCAGTGGCACCAAGAGGTAGGCAGGCAGGAAGGGATTCCTGCAGAGGGTCTGTGGTGCCAGGCTGGCCTTGGTGAGCCTTCAGGCGGGCAGGCAGGCAGGGCCGCAGAGAAGGAGGGGTGGGTGGGCTAAAGCAGGTGTGCTTCCCCCTTGGCTGAGCCTCCGTGGCTCCCAGAGAAGTTGCTAAAATTAAAGCTGGAATCTGAAATTCAAATGAAGAACAAACCTTTAATTAGACCCTGAATCTAATTCCTTACCCCCCTCAGCAGCGGGCTGTAATTTTAGCAATCAGTGCATTAAATATAAACCAGGAGACTGCAGTTGCCCACCGTACAAAGCCCCTGGGCGTCGGGGTGACACTGAGGGGTCTCCTTGGCCAGTCTGGTGCCCGGCCCCCTCCCTGGACTCCCTGCTCCCAGCAGCCCCCAACCCTTGGCTCTAAATCACTGGCTCCCTGCCCCCAGCCCCTTGGACATCTGCTGGGGGGCTAGGGACAGCACAGGGAGGGAGATTCACCCCGGGTGGGGCTGGGCCAGGGTCAGTTAGGCCAAAATCCCAGCCCTCCCAGCCCCGGTATAAATATCAGCACGTACACATTCCCCAACTCTCCTGCCTGTTACGTTGTTTTGTTTTTTTAATCTTTGCCAGAGGTACAGTTAAAGATCTTTCTAGACCATTTACTTTTAAATTACCAGCCAGAAGGTGGGGGTAAGGGGGGAAAGAAGGAAGCAAAAAGTTCACCAGCTGATAGCTTATCAGAACAGAATCCAAATGTCACATTAGTTGGGAAAGTTGGAAGATTAAATTTTCCAGCGCCCTTCATCTGCCGCTGACATTTCGGGGGCTTTCTTCTCCCGCACTTGCCCCTCCTCCCAGCAGAATGTGAGTGGCTCACACCTCAGAGGCGGCCAGCTCCCTGCTCTGGCCTCCATGCTCAGCAGCTGCCTGTCCCAGCTTTACCCAGCATCCAGGAGCTTCTGAGGGTCCTCCTAGGGTGTGCCGAGGTGGGCAGAGGGGTGGCACACTGGGTGAGGGGCAATGGCAGGGCAGTAGATGGCTTGGATTTTGCTGTTACAAAATCCAATCTTGAAGAGACGAAAAGAGTGTTTGCTGCAGGCCCTCCAGCCAGCTGCACCCACCATCCAGGCAGTAATTCATTCCCCAGGCCTGAGGGTGCACCCAGAGCACTCCCTGGGTGGGGAGAGCACAGCTGGCTGGGTGGGGAGGCATGATCACCCTTTCCCCAGACAGACAGCCTGGCGGCAGGAACACGAGAGGTGTGCCCAGGACCCATTGAGCAGTGGGGTCAGCCATCACGTGAGATCCACTGGGGAGAGAAAATGAGCTGAGCCTGGTGCTGAAGGTGGTCACAGGGGCGTTGAGGGGCAGTGAGGGAACATGTGGCTGGTTCAGCTGCTTATACTCCCTCCTCCCAGGGCACAAAGACCCCCAGCTCTGCACCTACCTCGCCTGGCTCTCCATCTCTCCTCGCCTCCCCATTTGGCTTTTCTCCATCTTCCCCTTCACTCTCTATCTCCATCTTCCCTTCCCCCTTGCACACCTGCACCCGTGCCTGCTCACCCCCCACCTCGGCTGCAGCATCAACACTATAGTCGCAGACCCACTCCTGCCAGCCTGTGGTGGTGGGCAGGGGCGCACGGCGCATGCCCAGCCTGCCTGGCCGAGAGATGCTGTAATTGGCACCTGTCAGACGGCTGCAACTCATTTTAGAAAGTCAACGGGGGCCTTTATAGTCCTTCTGCTAGCAGGCACCACAGACCCTCCTTCTGGATGTTACCAGGTCTCAGTGCTAGCCCCGACCCGAGCCCAGCTCTCCCACGGACTCCCCGCTCTCCAGCTCAGCCCCTAGAGCCACCCTGCTGCAGGGGGTGGTGCCCCTCCCCCAGACAGGGCTAGGGCCCTCTCATTGGTGCCAAAGGAACTTGGTGCCAAAGGTAGGGCCAAGTTGAGGGGTGTACATTGCAAAGCTCCTGTGACGGGGTGCTGAGGCTGCCCTGTGATTACACAGAGCAAGTCCTTATGAGCAGGGGGTCTGCAGCCCACTCCTCTCTAGCTCCAAGATTTGCCTCCTTCGCTGATAATTGGTTTTCAAGGATGTGAGGAAGGGCTTGGTTTGGTCTTGGCCCTGGAATTTGGGTTTAGCAAATGTGGGGATGGTGGGTGGGGCAGGTGGGTGTCACGGGCCTCCCAGGCAAGGGGTCCATACCCCATGTCTCTCTGTCCCTGTGTCTCTCCATCTCTCTGTCTCTGCAGTAGTCTCTGATTCTGAGATGCCCCTATCTCCTAGATTCTGGCCCCCCTGCCTGCAGTGCTATCCAACCCCACTCCACTATTTCCCGGCCCTGACACTGCCATGGTTGGGGGGTCCCTTTCCACAGGACGACCCTGAGAGTGAGGATGTGGAAAAGGGGTCCAAGGCCAGCACCCTACGGCTGGACTTCGTTGAGGACTCAAACTTCAAGAACAAGGTCAACTATTCATACACGGCTGTGCAGATCCCCACGGACATCTACAAAGGCTGTGAGTGTGCAGAGTGATCGGGAGCAGCCCTCCCCGCCCACCATGGGGCAAGGCCCACTGCCTGGGCACTGCCAGGTCCCAGGTGCCCATCCACCTTCAGCCCCCTACACCCAAGGTCACACATGCTCACCTCTCAGACCCGCCCACACGCAGGCATCAAGCCACTCTCAGGCACAGCCTCACACTAACTCTCAGCAAGACACAAAACACCGAGCCTCTCACCGCTATGCATGCACGGTCTCCTGCCCATGTGTATACACGGGCTCACACAAATGCATGCACACAACTCTTACCCCACGTGCTGGGCCAAGTCCCCACCTGCCCCCAGAGCAGCTCCTCCCTACCCTCTCCCATTCCCTGGCCCCATGCAGGAAGGGTTGAGGACCTACCACATCAGATGGGCACAGGACAGGGAGCAACTTCTCATTCACAGACACCAACCCTGTAACACCTCCCTCCTTCTCCTTGGTGAGCAGGGGGAGGTGGAGATGGAGGTCAGGGGGATTGAGTAGAGGGTGGTTGAGATGCCAAGCTCCAGAGACAGTATAGCTTTGCACAAAGGGGAAACCAGGTCACTACAGCTAGAAGGATTTGAGTCAGACATGAGGATGAACTTCCTGAAGAACTTGGGAGGTGTAGGGAGAAGAGGCCAAGAGTCAAACACTGAATGGGGAACTCTAGCTGCAGGATTTAAGGCCCCGGAGTCTCTTGGTTCTGACACAATGCTATGGGCACCTACAGGGTAGCCTCAGAATCCAAGAGGCCCACTGGGTGGAGGTTCTTGAAGCAAAGGTCCCAGAACTTCTGCGTGGTCTTCAGAAAGCAGGGAATCCTCCAGGGTTCTCAGGGAGGCCCCTCCACCTTTAGGGTCAGCCAGGCCTTCTGGGCAGCCTCAAGCAGGAGTGAGGGTGGATGCCCCCCACACCCTCCAAAGGGCCACCCACAGGCCACCTGCCCGAGCCAGTCGAGGGGCACTATCACAGGCAGGCACGCTAATTAAAACAGGAGCCACACCGCCCTCCCCAGTCACCCCTCGCTACCCACACAAATTACATTTTATATGTTTTTTATTTACTGTGTCACTTTTAATTAAATCTGTAATCGCCTGCCTGAGGGGGCATGGTCCCCATTTCCAAGCTCGGTGTGATCTGAGGGTGTGGGCACGTGAGTGTGTGTGTGTGGTCACAGGGCTGAGCAGCACGCCCTTTCCAGGTGGGGGGCTGTAGTGTGTGCACAAGTGTGTCTCACAGTGTATGCGTGAGCGTGCATGTGGTCATGGCTACCTGCAGGGACAGCCCAGCCAGGTCTCCTCTCGGCCCTTGACCTGAGTCAGGGACACCCCTCTACCAGCAGCAGCTAGAGGGGCTCCCAGAATGGTCTGTCTGCTCTAAGCCTCTCATGTGCAGATGGGGAAACTGAGGTCCAGTGAGGGGTGGGACCTGCCAGGCAGACTCTCCCAGGGCAGACAGTACTGTGTGAAACGTTTGAGAGCCTGACTTTATTTTTTCCTTAAAGAGAAAAATAGAAATTGTACAACTCACTAAGTTTCTAAATTAGGAACAGGACCATAACATACTGTTCAATAGGCACAGCCAATGCTAGAAATGTGTTTTGTTTTCACATTATGGTCAGTTAAGGGAAGCTGCAGGGCCAGAGAGAAGGGAGTGAGAGTAGAGGGGGAGGACTAGGCAGCAGACAAGACAGCAGAGGCCCCCCAGTCTGGAGAGAGAGAGCAGAGGGAAGAATGCCCCAGAATATATTGTCACCCCCTAGGCTGTGGGCCGTGCCTGGAGCATTTGTATCTTTAAATCACAGCTCTGGGAATTCCCTGGCGGTCCAGTGGTTAGGGCTCTGCGCTTCCACCGCAGCGGGCACGGGTTCGATCCCTGGTCGGGGAATTAAGCTCCTGCATGCCAGGCGGCACAGCCAAAAAATAAAATAAAGTAAAAAATAAATCACAGCTCTTCATCTGTTCTAAGGGTTTCTTCTCTGAAAAGAAGAGCAGAGCCTTTGGAAGACATGCTCTGGTTCCCGTTTGGGGAATGGATCTTCGGGGAGAGGTGATGGTGTCAGGGGTCCACCTGGAAAGAAAGGAGGTGGGAGAAGTTGGAGGAAAAAGTAGCCCCCAAGGGAGGGGGTGCAATACAGAGGCCTGGCAGTAGCAGGTATCCAACTCCTGCTGTTTTTTCTGAGTGTCCCACACGCGGAGACAGGTGCACTGCACATGTGAGAACATGTGCCACACACACACATTGGGCAGATTTAGGGCTGTCCTGAGTTGGGGGTGCTGCATACTGCTTAAGCCATCCCAAGTCTCTGCCCGGGTTGAGGATGGATGGAGTCCATCCATCTGAGAGAAGCCTTGCTCTGTGTGTGGGGGGCTAGGTCTGGCCAGGGCGTCACACCTGTGCAGCCACAGAGGTTGAGGGAGGGGGAGGGTGGGGTAACTTGTGGTGGGGGGTTGTGAAAGCAGGACCCATTGGTGTTCTCCTGTAAGGGCAGAGTGGTGTGTAGGTATGAGCATGTGTGACCCTGTGCCTATGGCAGCAGTGAGGCTGCTGGGCAGGTAGGTTTGAGGGTGAGGGGATGACACATCTGGCTGGAAACACAGAGGTTAGATGTAGGTACACCTGTTGTATACCTGCATGCAGTATACAAATGCAGGCTGTGTGTGTGTGTGTGTGTGTGTGTGTGTGTGGAAGTGCACGTGCCAGTGTTGCAGCAGGATCATGGCACAGCCCGCGTCCCTCCGAGAGCCCCCGCCCCCACCCCTGCCTGCTCCTGGCCCCAGTTGATTAATCATGGAGCTGAGTGGCTTCCAGCTTATCAGGTACCTTAATAGCTGAATAATTCCAGCACCATCATTGAGCCCTTAATTGCTTTCTTGTGGCTGCAGCCGGGAGTGCATGCTGAGTGGGTGAGCTCCCAGGGGACCAGCCGCAAGCTCCAGGCAGCAGGCTGGATGGGCATCCCAGCTCATAGCTCCCTTCCACCTGGGTGGCCCCTCTGCAGGGGCCACAGGCCACAGCTGCCCTGCCTGATCATGGGGAGCCTGGCCGAAGGGTAGGCTGAGCTGTTTCTTGGGATGAGAACAAGGATGTCTTCCTGGAGGAGCTGGTGCAGCCCCAGCTGAGCCCTGGGAAGTGAGGGAGACCTGGGTAGGCAGAGAGCAGGTGAGGCTTTCTAAGTGAGAGGCACATGCATGGGTGTCGCTGTGATGAGCTTCAGCGGGGGAACAGCCGAAGCGCTTCCCACCCCAGCCCCCTGCTTCCCCCCTAGCCACCGTCATCCTCAATGAGCTCAACTGGACGGAGGCCCTGGAGAATGTGTTCATCGAGAACCGAAGGCAGGACCCCACACTCCTGTGGCAGGTCTTCGGCAGTGCCACGGGAGTCACTCGCTACTATCCAGGTGAGTGCTAGCCCATCTCCCCAGTCCACTCAGCACCCCACCCTCCTCCATCTCCCGGCCCCCTCATCCTGGGGTGCGTGGGGCGGGACAGTCACCTTGCTGGTTGTGGGGTGGCCTGGCCACTGCTGCAAGGCCTGCTACCAGCCCCAGGCCCTTCCCTGCCTGTCCCCAGTCACCTCCTCTCCTCCCACAGCCACCCCATGGCGAGCCCCCAAGAAAATCGACCTGTATGATGTCCGAAGGAGACCCTGGTGAGCAAGCAAGGAGGGGCTGGGCAGGGACACCCCCTCAGCTCTCCCGCCTGCTCCCCTCCCTCCCGATAACCAGGCCTCCAAGCAGGGCGCAGCCAGCTCTATCCAATTTTCATTTCACACATCGTTGCCACTGGAAAATGGATCCCATCACCCAGGCAGGCCTCCCAGCTGCCTCTGCCCCCCGTCCACTGCCTGGCACTCCACCCCCTCGGGACTGAGGGATTGGGCTAGTGGGGGTTCCCGAGGGTGGATGTATCCTCTGTGGGTTTGGCCAGCCCCTGCTGTACCCATCTGAGCCCTAGACACCCCTACCCTCTGCTCTGCCTCTCCTGCAGTACTCCCTGGGCTCCTCCTCTGCCACCTGTTCAATCCCATATGCAGCTATGACTCTGCCCTTGGCGCCTCAGCCCGGGCCAGGGGAAATGACAAGCCACTGAGGCCATGGAACAGGCCTCCTAGCCTCTCTGGATCACCTGCTCACCCCTCCTTGGGGTTGTTCACGCGTTGGGGGACCAGGTCACTCATGCCATGGGCAAGGACTGTCTGCTTTATTAAATGTGGTATCCTCAGTGCCTAGAACCCTGTTTGACCCATGCCGTGGATGCTCAATAGAAACATGTTGAATCAGTATGTGGGTGAAGGAAGGAAGAACCCACAGGGTCTCAGTGAGGCTGGCCCTAACTGAGGCTTCTCCTGGGCAGGTATATCCAGGGGGCCTCGTCGCCCAAGGACATGGTCATCATCGTGGATGTGTGAGTGAGCGATGCTGGCGGGTGGGGTGGGAGCGGGGCTAGGGACTAGAATCTGCTGCTGGGGAACATCATGGGGGAACGGCAGGAGAACACCTGAGGCCGACCAGGTGCCTCCGTGACCCACCCCCCAGGAGTGGCAGCGTGAGCGGGTTGACCCTGAAGCTGATGAAGACATCTGTCTGTGAGATGCTGGACACACTCTCCGATGATGACTATGTGAACGTGGCCTCGGTGAGTGCCAAGGGCGGTAGGCGGGCACTCCCTCCTGCCCCATGCAACCCCTGCCTGCCCGGGCCAGCCTGAGGCCACTCACCACCCTCACTGTCCCTGCAGTTCAACGAAAAGGCACAGCCTGTGTCATGCTTCACACACCTGGTTCAGGCCAACGTGCGTAACAAGAAGGTGTTCAAGGAGGCTGTGCAGGGCATGGTGGCCAAGGGCACCACAGGCTACAAGGCCGGCTTTGAGTATGCCTTCGATCAGCTGCAGAATGTGAGCCCCCTGGGTGGGCGAGTGGGTGGCCAGGGACAGGCAAGGGCCCAGGCTTGGTGACACCCCAGGGAAATCAAGATAGATGGCCTTGTTAGCACCCAACAGGCAGGTTGGGCAGATAGCACTGTCTGCTGTGGGGTAGGGGAGCCAGAGGGCCAGGCCCATTCTGGGGAAGGAGACCCACCCGGGGACCGGGGAGGGGCTGAAAGCTGCCTGACCCCACACCTACTCCTGCCCAGTCCAACATCACTCGTGCCAACTGCAATAAGATGATCATGATGTTCACGGACGGCGGTGAGGACCGCGTACAGGACGTCTTTGAGAAGTACAATTGGCCCAACCGGACGGTGAGGCTCAGCCCAGGTGGGGGCTGCCCTGACCTGGCCCGGTACAGGGGAGGGCTGCCCTCTGGCGGCCACGGCAGTAACCTCAAGCCCCAAACAGGTGCGCGTGTTCACTTTCTCCGTGGGGCAGCACAACTACGACGTCACACCCCTGCAGTGGATGGCCTGCACCAACAAAGGTACCTTGTCCGGGTGTCACTGCCACAGGGCCTGCCTGCCGTGTCCTGCCAATCCATTGGGCTGGTTGTCCACATGTCCTTCATATGTCCAGCTTTCCAGCTGCTTGTTCATCCAGTCTCTGTATATGTGACTGGTCATCTCTCTATGTGGCTAACTTGTCCATCTGACTCAGCATCTTTCCGCCTATCTGACTGTCCATTGTTCATCTGTCCCTAGCTTGTCTGCTCCTGCATCTGTTTTCTGGTCAATCTGACTCTCCATGCAATTGGGCCTGGCCTCCAGGTGGACTCTGAATGTCACTGCCATCCTAGAATGAGGGACTTCAGGCCTCAGGCTCCTCCTTTCATCCCAGTTCTGC
The DNA here is from genome assembly GCF_949752795.1 of Hyperoodon ampullatus. Lineage (NCBI taxonomy): Eukaryota > Metazoa > Chordata > Mammalia > Artiodactyla > Ziphiidae > Hyperoodon > Hyperoodon ampullatus. Next base: position 38,684,354 of record NC_136923.1, read on the forward strand.
TTCCTTACACCCCTACACTCACAGCCCCTTCCATGTCATTGGTCCCATTCACAGGGTAATGGCAGGGAGCACTAAAGGGGACATGAGTTCAGAGGAAATGACACCAAAAAGAGAGGGAACCTGAGAGACCAGTCAGTGCTGCAGACACACCCCAGGGTACAGGGCCTCCTGTGCCATGGATCCCAAGCAGCACCCAGGCCCACCTCTGCCTCCCCTTCCCTCACAGGTTACTATTTTGAGATCCCTTCCATCGGTGCCATTCGCATCAACACGCAGGTGAGACTGTGGGGGCGCCCCTCCTCCCAGCCCCTTGTCTTTGCTTCGCGGGGTCGTGGGAACCATGGGCTGCTGTGTGATGAGAGCGCCCCCTGGTGGCTAATTGACACATGGGGAGGCAGGACAGGAAGATACAGTGGGAGGGGCAGACTCATGACCCCCCACCCCTGCCCCCACCACCTCCCCAGGAATATCTAGATGTATTGGGCAGGCCCATGGTGCTGGCGGGCAAGGAGGCCAAGCAGGTTCAATGGACCAACGTGTACGAGGACGCACTGGTAAGGCCTCGGGGCAAGGAAGGGGTGGGGCCGGTGACCTTCCCCCCAGGATGTGCCCACAGGGTCAGGTCCCATGAGGGCCCCCTTATGGTGGTAAACCAAACAGAGGAGAAAGAGAGGTGGCCTGTCCCCACACCCCTGCTCTGAACACTCAGGGTGGGGGCATGGCTGGCCACAGGAGTCTGACCCATCCTCCTCCTCTCCCTTCAGGGGCTGGGGTTGGTGGTGACAGGGACCCTCCCTGTTTTCAACCTGACGCAGGATGGCCCTGGGGAAAAGAAGGTGAGGTTCCCCACTGGGGAAGGGCTAGTCATGCCTGGGGAGAGCTGGGCATGCCCAAAACAGGTCTGGGATGGAGCGGGGATAGGCAGGCCTCTAAACTGGACAGGGGCAGCAGCTTGAGAGCAGCTTGAGGTCATGGGCATGGGCAGTTGGGCACGGTGGCTCCCCCCATGGAATTGAGCCTGTTGCAGAACCCCTGCCTCTGCTCCCAGAACCAGCTGATCCTGGGCGTGATGGGCATTGACGTGGCTCTGAATGACATCAAGAGGCTGACTCCCAACTACACGGTGAGTGTCTACCTGCCCATCTCCCTGTTCTGCCTCTCCTGTGGACACGAGCCAGGCTCAGCAGAGGCTGATGGGGATTCCCACACCTCTGTGGAGTTCTCCGAGTTCAGGTGGTCAGGGAAGGCTTCCAGAGGAGGTGATCTTGGGCCTAGAACTGGGATCAGCAAACTTCTGTAAAGGGCCAGATTATAAATATTTTAGTCTCTGCTAGCCTAAATACTCATACTCATACTCAATTCTGCTGCATTGAGAAAACAGCCAGAGACAAAACATAAATAAATGGGCATGGCTATGTTCCAATACAATTTTGTTTGTAGATACTAAAATTTGGATTCCAAATAATTTTCACAAGTCATGAAATAGAAATCCCTCTTTTTCAATCATTTAAAAATGTAAAAACCATTCTTAGCTCACAGCAGTACAGTAACCGGCAGCAGGCCAGATGTGGTCCATGGGCCCTAGTTTGTCGACCCCTGGTCTGTCACATAGGCAGGAGTGTCCTGGGTAGAAAGGAGGTGAAGGCGTACCTTGGAGGCAAAGGGAACTCTCTGGGCAAAGGCCTGAAGGTGAAAAACAGAATCATAAGCCAGGGAAGGGGCCAGATCAGTGTGGCTGACCCAGGGCCTATGGCAAAGGGAGCTTGGGACTTGGTTATGAAAAGGTTGGGAGATGTGTGTCAGCATGCTTAAACCTGAGCCACATGAAGGCCCCTTGTCTTTGACCTCCATGTGCAGTGAGAAAACTGCCTCAGAGAGGTAAGGGGTGAGTCCAGAGTCCTGCTTTTCTTTCCCTTACACTTGGAAGGGACACCCCAGGTAGTCCAAGGGTACACTTGTCCCCCTGCACTCTACCAAGATGGGGACCAGGAAGAGGCCGTAGTGGGGAGGGGAGGGGAGGGCAACAGCAGCCTTGTGGGGCCAGTGGAGGTGGAGAGGTTCCGCTGACTAATAGCGCCATGAGAACCCAGGGGAGGGGCTGAGAAGGCCAAATCACATTAAGGTCCCACAGAGCTGGCCAGCATGGGCCAGGGCTAGTGCATGAGGGGCACCAGCCTGCTGGGCTTGGCTTGAGAGGTAGGTTTGGGGCCGAGTGGCATGTGGGGGTCCCTCACCCAGGAAGGCAGATGGCACCCCCCAGCAGCGTGGAAGGCAGGATGAGGAAGAGCTCTGGAGCCCAGGAAATCCCTGCCCAACCCTCCAGGCCCTAAGCCCCCCTATCTATACCCCCAGCTTGGAGCCAACGGCTACGTGTTTGCCATTGACCTGAATGGCTACGTGTTGCTGCACCCCAACCTCAAGCCCCAGGTGAGCCAGGTGAGTGGCCTGCAGATGGGGGGTAAACCCTGTGAGAGAAGGAGTCCTGACTTCCTGCCCTGCCTCCCCTAGACCACCAACTTCCGGGAGCCTGTGACCCTGGACTTCCTGGATGCAGAGCTGGAGGATGAGAACAAGGAGGAGGTAAGGAGAAGAAGAGGAGGAGGGATGGGGGCGGGCATCCAGAGCAGAGAAGGGTAGGGGCCCCACCCTTCACGTCTCTGACCCTTCCAGATCCGTCGGAGCATGATCGATGGCAACAAGGGCCACCAACAGATCAGAACACTGGTCAAGTCCTTGGATGAGGTGAGAAAGTGGCAGAAGGGGGACAGAAGGTCAGGGTGGACACCCTCCTACCCCCCACTCCACCTCTGCCTGCTACCCCAAGCACCTGACCCAGCCTCTTCTCCCAGAGGTACATAGACGAGGTGATACGGAACTACACCTGGGTGCCTATAAGGAGCACCAACTACAGGTGAGTGGGGCCAGGCTGGGCAGGCAGGGAGGGGCAGGGCAGCCCCAGAGCCCTGCTGCCCCTCCCTCCCCCACCCCCGTGTGCCAGTTCTCAGCGGCTGTGACCACAATCCCAGTGGGGCCCCAGCAGCCAGGGCTGCTTACTTCTCACTCCTGGGTGCTCAGTCCCAAGGGTCCCTCGCTGGCCCTTCATGAACAAGCAGCATCTCCTGGGAGCGCACAGTGGAGACATGACAGTGCATCTGATGCCTCCCCATTCCCCGCCACCCTCTCTACATCCCCCCCACCTTGGATTGTATCCCTGGATGTGTGCATGCAGGATGTCATCCTCAGCACGTTCACCGGCCTGCTCTCAGCAGTTGTCACAGCCTCAGAGAGTGTACTGACTGTCTTCTGCGTGCCCCAAGAGCTGGTCTCCTTCACACTGCAGCACCAGCCCATGACTGCCCCTCACTGTGTTAGTGCCAGCCCTGCTTTTAGCTGGCTCTCACATGGCCTGAGTCTCCGGGGACTATGGACCCCGCTCTCATGGCAACACCCCCACCCCCATCCCCACAGCCTAGCTCACTGACAGTATTCTGCGCCCGTGAGTCTGCTGCTGGCCAGCTGGAGGAGACTGGCTGGGCAGGTGGTGTGCTGGGGGAGGCCGCTGGGGCGAGGGGTGGGATGGGGATTTGCTTTGGGGCTGGGAGTTCTGAGGCCTCCAGGAGAGTTCGGGAAGTGGAGGGCCCAGGCCCCTAGGCCCCGAATCTCTCACAGCTAACCAGGGAGAGGTGTCCCTGGTGGTCGGGGGAGGGGATGCCACAGCCTGGGTCTCTCTACCCAGCTCCAAAGCCGTGGGGAGGAGGGTGCCAATGGGGCCCGCCTCTCTCCAGCAGTGACCTGTGCTCCTCCCATCCCCTCCTCCCCAGCCTAGGGCTAGTGCTCCCGCCCTACAGCACCTTCTACCTCCAAGCCAACCTCAGTGACCAGATCCTGCAGGTCAAGTGTAAGTGGCCCGGCCCCTGCCTGCGCCCTGCACCCCCGCCTCTGCCCCGCACCCTGGCTGGCCCCAGGCAGCATAGCCAGCCGCTTGTGGCCAGGTGGCCCCTCCTGCCCAATCTGCCCACCCCCCAGGCGCCGGCAGGCTGGGGCACCAGCCATCGGAAAGTCTGTGGAACTCTGCATGCTCGCCTTTTCTCAGATTTGGTTCCAGACCATTCTCTCATGGTTTCCATTGAGGTTCTGTTTTTGGTTTCTCCTCCTCCGTGTCTTCCCTCCTTAGCCTGCCTCCCCCACACACGCCTGGGGGCTGAGTTCTTGGAAGACACCCCCTCCTCTCATCCCTCCTGCCCCCTGCTCCCCGCGCAGCACTCTCCCGCTGCGGCACCAGCCCCGGGTCTCTCCCCACCCTGCCCCCTTTTCTGTCCCCCCTCGCTCATCCTCCCTTATTTTCCTCACCTCCTCTCTCACCCTCTGCCTCCATCGCCTTCCTGCCCCCTTACTCTCTCCCTTTGCCCCTCCTCCTTCCCTCCCGCTCCCTCTCCCCCTCCTCCCTCCTCCTTTCCCCTCCCTGCACCTGCACCTTCTCTATCTCCCTCCCTCTTCCTCTGCTCACTCCCTCCATTTCTCTCTCCCACATCCCCTCCCTCCCACTCCCCATTCAGTCCCTCTCCCTCTCTTCTCCTCTCACACTCTCCTCTCTCCATCTTCTCTCCTACCCCTTCCCCTCCTTTGCTCCCTTCCTCCCACCTTCATCCCTGCCTCCCCCACCCTCCCTGTCTCCTGCCCTTCATCCTTCCTTCCCTCCCTCTCCCGCTCCTCTGCCTGTGGCTCATCCCTGCATGTCCTGCTCACCCTGGGCCTCCCCCAGAGGCCTCTGGAGCCCGTGGCCCCGCCTGCCCACCGCCCGAGGTCACTGGGAGGGAGGCTGGGGCTCCGGCCCCACCGGGCGCCCCCCACCTGCCTGGCTGACTGGGGCTCATCTCCTTTGAGTTTTCTCGCTCTCTCTTTCTCTCTCATGTCGTTTTTTGCAAGAAGTTTCCTTTCGGTATGATGATGAGACACAATATTTTCATTCAAACAGCCATTGAATAAAATATTGTTTGTGCCCCTCCCCTTCCCCTCCCCCTTTTCGTTTGTTTTTGTGTTTGTGTTGTTTTTGTTTTCCTCGCTTTCTCTCTTGGTGGACTGTCCCAGTGCCAATCAGCAAACTGAAGGGCAAGTATATTCAGAACCAGTGCACCCTCCTCTCCCCACCCCACCCCCTGCCCTCACGCCCCTGCTTGCCCCCCTCCCTGCCCAGGACCAGCCAAACCCCTGCTCTCCAGGGCTCCCCCCCAGCATCCCCTGGGCTCCTCTAGTTCTTGCCTTTCCTCTGATCCCTAAACCTCTATTAGAGCCAGCAGCCCTTTCCCCTGGCCCTGCCTGCAGGGTGGTCTCCGGCGTGTTCTAAGAGCTCAGGCCCTCTCCTCGTCCTCCTCGCTCCCTCTGGGCAGGCCTCTGCCCCCCACCCCACCTTCTCTGTCCCTCCAAGACAACTCAACAGTGGGGACAGGGCTAGATGCCTCTCTACCACCTCCCACCCACTAGGGCAAGGGGCCTGAGATGTAGGGGGTAGATCAGTCCTCAAAGGGGCTTATGTGAGGCTTCCTCGGGGATATTCTCCCTCCTCAGATCTCTCCAGTTTCTCTCCAGAAGCTGGCAGCGCTCCCAAGGGGAAACAGAAGGCTTTGGAAGCCCCACACCCTGACCCTGGGGCCCAGGGGCAGGATAGGGCAGTAGCCAGGCCACCAGGAGAGCAAGGCAGACCCAACGCTGGCCTAGGTGCTGAAACCCCTGTCCCCTGCCACCCTTGCTACTCCTGGTGACTTTGTTAAGGCTCACTGGCCCAGCCCTGCCCTGGGGTGCTGGCTGCTCCTGGGAAGAGTGGTCAGGTATGGAAGGTGTTCCCCTGGGAAATAAAGGCAGACTCAGGGCCCCTGGGCCTGGCTGGGAACAGAAGGGGATCTTTCTGGACCCCAAGGGCCAGCAAAGGAGCTTAGAGGGAATCAGGCTGGGAGTGAAGAAAAAGATTCTGGCACTCAGAGGTACTTAAGCCAGAGACTTCGGGAAAAGGTAGGCAGTGAACTCACAGGTCCTGGCAAAGAACAAGAGGAGTGAAAGAGGACAGCACACAAGGGTCTCTGCCGCTGGTGCACAGAGAGGCCCCCCCCATGGAACACCGTGGCAGATGGGCCATGGAGAGCCATGCGGAGATGTCCTGTCCTCAGTCCACATGGGGAAGTAGGGCCTCCCTAAGAAGCCCTAGTGGCCCTGTCCAGCCTAGTCCAGCAAAGGGGATCCAGCTGCCCCCACTGGCCTGGGTGGAGGTGGAGGACGTGCCCTACTCCCACTCGCTTGAGTTGTCTTGTCTCCCCCTCCTACATCCTTCCCAGTGACCCCAGAAATGCAGGGCCCTGATAACAATGACAACCATAGCATAGTCTCCCTTCCTGCTCCCCCCACCTCTTTTTCTTTCTCCTCTTCCTCCTCTCCCCACCCCAACCCTTCCCTGTCGGCTTGTGTCCAAACCCCGCCTCACAGTCCTATCAGAAAGCAACAGTCCAACCAGTGACTGCCCAGCTCCTCCAGGCACCCAAAGTCCCCCTCCCCAGAATCTTGCAGTGCACTGTGGGCGTATTTTGGAACAGGGAAGACCCCTCTTCTGCAAAAATAAAGCACTGGGACTTCCCTGGCGGTCCAGTGGTTAAGATGCCAGGCTTCCAATGAAGGGGGGCGTGGGTTCGAACCCTGGTCAGGGAACTAAGATCCCACATGCTGCGTGGCAAAAAAAAAAAAAAAAAAAAAAAAGAGGTTGGAATCTGGGTGAAAGGATAGGGAGGTGCATTGCCCAGAGTGCGAGAACAGAGGGACACCTCCCAGACTCAGACCAGCAAGGTGGCCAGCCCAGCTGGGCAGGGAGAGGCCCCAGAGGAGCCCTAGTAGCCACATCCCCAGATTCACTCACAGACCCACACAGGGACCTTTGCACACATGCTTACACACTCATGCATACACACACGTGCTCTCATGCACATACACGCTCATACATATGTGCTCACTCTCACACACGTACAGGCCCAGTCGGTGGATCCCTCAACAGCACCCCATGCCTTCTCTGGAGCCCCCAGCTTCTCCCTTGCTGCTCTGAGTCCAGACAGGTCCTCAGAAGGATAGACCAGACCCAGGCCTTCTAGATAGACCAGAATCTGCCCTCGTGCCCCCGGCCCAAGAGGGTGTTCATGTTTGAGCAGCGCTTCTGTGCCCTCCCAGCTCCCAGACTCTCCTCTCACAGTGTGGGAACATTCAAGGATCTCCCCTCACCCAGCCTCCGACCCCAGGGAAGACCACTGAACCCCCACAATGCACTGCAGCCCACCCCCAGCTGCCCACACTGTCTCTGGTTGGACTGTCTATGCCCATGAGGAACCCCCTCGGTTTGGCCATGTTGATGCCTGACACAGAATAAAAGCAAGACCTACCAAAATGCAAACAGCTACAGCAAAGAGAGATAAAAATCCGCAGCCAAAAGCCAGTTCCATTCCTCAGAGTCTCTTTGGAGGAAGGAAGCTCAGCATGCGGTTTTTTCCATTATGGATGTGATAAGAGCGAGACTGGTGCCTCCCCCAGACCATGCATATATATAGCAGTGTGTGTATATATATGTGTGTGTGTATGTCCGTGTATATGTGCTATACAGCCGTATGGAAGCATATACAGCCACGCCAAGGGACTCACTGCCGACAGAGGACCAGGCCTGGGCAACATATTGGCTATAACTGCCCTCCTCCTGCGATGCTGTAGTCTCCACAGGCCCTCCCCGCCCGCCCCTTCTCTCTGGCTCGAACTTGAACGTGGAAGTGGCGGGTTTCCTCTTTGCTGGTGTCTCCCTCCCTCAAGCCACCCTCTTCCCTGTCCCTCCAGCCCCGTCAGCTCTGAACCCCTGGCCTCCCGCCTCCCCAGCCCCCGCCGGATAACCCCCCGTTTCTGTTGCAGATTTTGAGTTCCTGCTCCCCAGCAGCTTTGAGTCTGAAGGACATGTTTTCATTGCTCCCAGGTAGCTTGCGTGTGGCCTTGCTGAGGTTTCCTCCCCTAACCCAACCACCCTGGGCCCACCTCCTGCACTGCTGCCTGGAGCTGTGTGTCTGTGTCCTGTGCAGTGTCACCCTGCCATGCACAGCCCTGTACGTGTGGCCGTGTGCATACCTGGGCCATGCAGCTGCACCAGGCACCAGTGCCCATAGCTTCAGCTCCCACCAGGCCTCGGACGGGAGGGCTCTGGACTCTCTGCTGACCTTCCCTGCCCTCCCAGGCCACCAGGAAGGAGCCCTTTCTGCCCTGCGCCGGCTGTCCGCAGCACGCCCCTCACTGGGCAGCTGCTGCTCTGGTTTGTGGCGCCCTCCCCGCCCCACCCCCACCCCGCACCCATCCTTGTCCTGTGTCAGTCAGTGTTTGTGTGGGTGTGGGGACCGAGCCAGCCAGAGCCCCTGTCGGCGGTGCCCCATCTAGGTGTGGTGGCTCACTGAGGACTGGGGAGAGGTACAGGGATGAGGGGATGGGAGCTATGAAGAGCTCTCTAGAAAGTAAGGGATCAGGGCCCAGCACAGGCCTGGGCCTGGACCATCCCTGGCGTGCACCCTCGTGTGCACACCATCTGTCTGTTGGCCCACATCTGAGGAGGCCAGCAGGCCCTCAGGTGGTGAAGCCCTCCCCTGTGGCCTGGGCTTTGCATGAGGGCAGGTGGGTGCAACTGACAGAGATCCATGGGCACTCAGGTACCACACGGGGGCTCTGGACACTCCTAACCTCCATGTGTGTGCACGTGCGTGCATGCACCCACAAAGTTCGCTGTGACTCTCTGTAGATGTGTGTTTGTATTTGTGAGTCATCGTGTACATTTGTAAGAGTCCAAGTGTAAATGTGGGGTGGCCGTGTGCATTGGTGACTGTGGGAATGTATGGAAAGGCCTGTGTGGCCCACAGGACCCTGAGGGAGCTCTGAGGGCAGGGACCATGTTTGTTTTTGTCACCTCTGTATCTTTGGCACAGGAGAGCTCAATAAATATGTGTTGGGTGAGTGTAAGTGTACATACTATGTGAGGGGGAGGGATTGCAGGTGACTTGTATCCCAAGTCCAGCTGTATGGGTGTCACTCTAAGTGTATCAGGTGTGTTCTCCCCCATACAGAAGTTCAGGCTGTGTACTGCACAAAGGCCCTGGGAGCAAGTGGGGACTGAGATTCAGTCCCAGGTGCCCTCACCAAGCTTTGGGCCCTAGCACAGCCTCAGGAAGAAGAGCATTTAAAAATTTCCCACATGGGCTTCCCTGGTGGCGCAGTGGTTGAGAGTCCACCTGCCGATGCAGGGGATACGGGTTCGTGCCCCGGTCCGGGAAGATCCCACATGCCGCAGAGCGGCTGGGCCCGTGAGCCATGGCCGCTGAGCCTGCGCGTCCGGAGCCTGGGCTCTGCAACGGGAGAGGCCACAACAGGGAGAGGCCCGCGTACCGCAAAAGAAATAAATAAAATAAAATAAAATAAATAAAATAAAATAAAAATAAAAATTTCCCACAAAGTTGCTGCCATGCAGGCCAGTGAGGAGGTCTCTGGTGGCAGGAGTATGGATGAGGGATTAGGCAGTAAAGATAGCTCCATGTACCAGGGTAGAAGGACTGCTTGCCAAGACTTTCTGGGGAGCAGAACCCCAAGCAGATCTCCCCGCTCCCTTCAGCCCCTACGTTCTCTGGACCCACAGTCTGAGCCCAGAGAGGACCTTGAGGAGGTGAGGGACTTGGCCTGTCCATCTCTGGGGGAAGAGCACTCTGAGCAGAGGGAACAGCCGATCCAAGGACCCATGTGTTCCCACCGACTTGGTGACACCCTCTGTGGTATGATGAAAAACACTAAGGCTCAGGGAGCTTGAGTGAGTTGCCCAAAGGTACACAGCCAGGAAGCAGCAGGATGAGGTCTCAGACCAACTAAGCCAGTGCCAGGACTCCACCCACTGTGCCCACGGAACGCCACGGCACACAGTTGGATGAGCCAGCCATGAGGCATTTCCTGGGGCCTCCCAGGTGCACTGTCTAGCTCCAGCTACACAGGAGAGGTGGGAGGCTCTGCAGGGCCATGCCCAGAAGGGAGAACCTGCTTGGGTGGAGGAAGCAGACCCTCATTCTCTGCTTCCTGCACCTAAGCAGGTCAGTTCTGCCCCTGTCCAGACCTGGTTACCTGCCGGGCGTACAGTCACTGCAGCCTGTAAGAATACACATGCCCCTCCCTGACGCCTGGGCTTTTCAGCGAATGGCCTGGCAGGCCTGTTGGGAAGCCTCAACCCTATTGCCCTGTGCATCCCCCCAAGCCCACTCTTCTTGCCCCTCCCCACCCCCAGAGAGTATTGCAAGGAACTGAATGCCTCAGACAACAACACCGAGTTCCTGAAGAACTTCATTGAGCTCATGGAGAAAGTGACTCCAGACTCCAAGCAGTGTGAGTGACTGGTGGGGCAGCAGGGTCTGGGCAGTGCCAGACAGCAAGGGGGCAGCCCAGAGGAACCCAGAGACTGGGCAGGTGTGGAAACATGCAGGCCCAAACCAAGGGCAGGTCCTGGGCCAGGTCACGGGGAAGGTTCGGAGGCTTGGGGGTAGCGGGGAGAGTGGGCAGGGATCCACAAGAAGATCCTCCCTCCACCCCAACCCTCCTGTTCCAGGCAACAACTTCCTTCTGCACAACCTGATCTTGGACACGGGCATCACACAGCAGCTGGTGGAGCGTGTGTGGCGGGACCAGGATCTCAACACGTAGGCACCACCCAGCCTGTGGGGGCAGGAGGCTGGGATGGCCGGGATGGGCCCAGAGGCGCTGGCCGTGCCCTGCAGAAAGTAGGTCTGTGACCTCACCTCCCTGCTGCCCCCAGGTACAGCCTTCTGGCCGTGTTCGCCGCCACTGATGGCGGCATCACTCGCGTATTCCCCAACAAGTAAGTGACCTGCCCCACTATCCGACACCCTGCCCCTGCTGGGACCCCGCCTGTCCCGCTGCCCAGAGGCCTTCTTGCATCTGCTGAGACCACTGCCCCCACAAGCCACCCCTCCACCAACCTCTTGTGTGACCAGGGCAGCTGAGGACTGGACAGAGACCCCTGAGCCCTTCAATGCCAGCTTCTACCGCCGCAGCCTGGATAACCGTGGCTATGTCTTCAAGCCCCCACAACAGGATGGTGAGTGTCCTCCCAGGCGCACAGCAGCAGGTGGGAAGCTGAGGCTTCTCTGTCTGCTCAGCCAGGGCGAGGCTCTGCTCTTTGAGGTCCCTCTCAAATACGAGGCTGGCTGGCTGAGATGGGGCAGATAAAGAGAGGGCTAGGCTGTGCCAAACGCTATGCTGGGTGCCCGGTGCTTAGGCTGAGGTCAGCCTTGCCTTGGGTTCCTGGGCTTACAGGGCCCAGCACAGAGTGGTCATGTGGCTGCCAGCCCCTACTCCTGACCACCCCACCTCATCCACCCCCAGCCCGGTTAAGGCCGCTGGAGCTGGAGAATGACACGGTGGGCATCCTCGTCAGCACGGCTGTGGAGCTCAGCCTAGGTGGACGCACACTGAGGCCAGCAGGTGAATACCCAGGGCGGAGGTAGGGAAAGAGAAAATGGGCAGTGTGCTGCCCAGGTAGGTGGGCATTGATGGCCCCTTGCTCTCCCCCACAGTGGTAGGCGTTAAGCTGGACCTAGAGGCCTGGGCTGAGAAGTTCAAGGTGCTAGCCAGCAACCGTACCCACCAGGACCAGCCTCAGAAGGTATCTGGTCAGGGATGAGGGCAGTAAGCCCAGAAGCACCCATTCTGGAGTCCCCAGGAACCCCTACCAGTCCTCCCACTCAGAGTGGCTCTGGTGCCTATGGGGAGGCAGGGTCCCTGATGTATAAAGGGTGATGGGAGGGGAAAACTGGTGGGCACTGACGGTCCTTGCTCTCTGCCCAGCAGTGCGGCCCCAGCAGCCACTGTGAGATGGACTGCGAGGTTAACAACGAGGTGCGTGTGCCCTGAACCCTAGCTTACCCCACTCCTGGACACCTGAGTCCCAACTGCAGCTCCTAGCCCATCCCATCCCTTAGCCAGTGGGTCTCAACATCCCACCCTGACTTCACAGCTTTACCAGAACTGGGGGAATGGTGCCCCCTCCAGTCAGCTACTGGACTGTCAGGGTCTGTGGAGGAGAGGCTGGGCTGGAGCCCCTCCCCATCTTCCTCCCCCTTTCCCACCTCTCAGGACCTGCTCTGTGTCCTCATTGATGATGGGGGATTCCTGGTGCTGTCAAACCAGAACCATCAGTGGGACCAGGTGAGGGTCAGGAAGAGGGTGGAAGGAGAGGGTCCGGGTTTGAGCCTTCTGGGGATATGGCACTGCCAGCCCTGTGACTACCATTGCCTCCCGGCCTCCTCAGGTGGGCAGATTCTTCAGTGAGGTGGATGCCAACCTGATGCTGGCACTCTACAATAACTCCTTCTACACCCGCAAGGAGTCCTACGACTATCAGGCGGCCTGTGCCCCCCTGCCCCCGGGCAACCTGGGTGCTGCACCCCGGGGCATCTTTGTGGTGAGCCCCAGCAATGCCTGGCCTGCAGATGGGGGGACTGGGAGACCTGCCCACAGATGACCCCCCACCTCTAACGAGAAAGCTGGGGGTGAACCAGGTCCAGGGGCAGCAGTAGGAGCCCATGCCACTCTCTCCACTGCAGCCCACCATTGCAGACTTCCTTAACCTAGCCTGGTGGACCTCTGCTGCGGCCTGGTGAGTCCCCAGGGGAAATGGGAGAGGGAGGGTTCTCCCTGGGCAGGAGGGCTGGAAAGAAATGGGGCACGGTACTGGCCTCTGCTGACCACTCCCACTTGGTGACCCATGCCCTGCAGGTCTTTGTTCCAGCAACTTCTCTATGGTCTCATCTACCACAGCTGGTTCCAGGCAGGTAGGTAGGGCTTTGGAGGTCCCTCCTCAAAGCCCCTCCCCAATCTGAGACCTACTCCAAAGGGAGGGCGGGGCTTACGGCTGAGTGAGGCTCAGGGTGTAGGGGTGCAGCTGAGGGGCTCTGGACCCTCGCAGACCCCGCGGAGGCCGAGGGGAACCCCGAGGTGCGCGAGAGCAGCTGCGTCATGAAACAGACCCAGTACTACTTCGGTTCGGTGAACGCCTCCTACAACGCCATCATCGACTGCGGAAACTGCTCCAGGTGCGCGCGCGGAGCTGGCCAGAGGGGCGGGGTGGGGCCGGGCCGGGCCGGGCCGAGGCTGCAGCGGGGAGGGGAGGGGAGGAGAGGGGCGGCGGGGTGGGGCGAACCTCAGCGCCCCGCCTTTCTGTGCTGCCTCCAGGCTCTTCCACGCGCAGAGACTCACCCACACCAACCTTCTCTTCGTGGTGGCAGAGAAGCCGCTGTGCAGCCAGTGTGAGGCTGGCCGGCTGCTGCAGAAGGAGACACACTGTATCCTTCCCGCGCTGCTCCCCGGCCCCTCCCGCCCAGCGCGTTCCCTCCGTGCCGCCGCCCCTTGACTCCCCACCCATGCCCAGCGGACGGCCCGGAGCAGTGTGAACTGGTGCAGAGACCGCGATACCGGAGAGGCCCACACATCTGCTTCGACTACAACGCCACGGTGAGGAGGGGGGCGGCGGCCTTGACCTGCAGCTCCCCTGCCCCAGGGCTAGTGCGGCCCTGCGCACCCCCTGCCCGCCCAGCCCGCGCAGACCGGCTGCTCCTTGTCTCTTTCCGCAGGAAGATACCTCAGACTGCGGCCGCGGAGCCTCTTTCCCACCGTCGTTGGGCGTCCTGGTGTCCCTGCAGCTGCTGCTCCTCCTGAGCCTGCCTCCCCGGCCGCAGCCTCAAGTCCACGCCCACCCTTCTCGCCGCCTCTGAGTGCCCCCTCCCCCCACCAGGCCTCCCCGCCGCTCCCCTGCTCCCTCGCCCCACACTTCCCGCCTTAGAGCCTCGCCTCCCTCCCTCACTGAAGGACCTGAGTGCGCCTGGCCCCAGAATCTGCGCCTTGGAGTTGGGGGGGGGGTCCCGAAGGAGGGCGCCGCAGGTCTTTGGCCCCCAAGCCACGTCTGGCTGCTGAACTGTCAGAGTGTTCCCAGACCCCTCATTCCCACTGGACTCACCCACCCCGGAGGGCTGGGCCAGGGAGGCCACAGTACTGGTGCCAAACCAGGCCTCCACTGCCCGCCCTGCCCCGAGGCTCCCTTTGTGTGGAAGACCTAGGCCTTGCCCCAGCTGGACTCCTCTAACCTGGCCCTTCTGCTCCACCCAGGACTAAATCTGGGAATAATGGAGGAAATTGAGATGGGCAGTATGAGGCCTGTGCATCCCAGCTTAAGTCCTGGCAGGAGAGAGGTCCTGGGGCAGCCCCCAATGAGCTCCTGCCTCTCTCAGGCCTACAGCCACCTCTCCCTCCCCAAGCCCGGCAGGTGGCAGGACAGTGACACTGACACTGGCTAAGACTCAACCCCATACACACCTGGAGCCCTGAGGACAGAAACTGGACTCCGACATACCCAGGAGGGCACACAAACAAACACAGACGTGCACAGACACACACACCCTGGGGTGGGGTGAGGGTGGGGGCTCACAAAGCCTTATACGGGGTGAGGGGTTGGTGGGAGGTTGGCATGTGCACATTCCATCTCCTGCTCACCATCCGCCTCTTATCTGACCTGTAACCCAGCTGGTCCCCCATCTCTAAAGCTGAATGTCAAACAGTGCCAAATGCTGGGGCAAAGGGTGAAGACCCCTCTGTCCTGACCTAGCCGCCAGTGTCCCCTTAATGCCCCTGACCCTGCCAGGTGCTCATTGTAACCATTTCTCACTAGTGTCAGGCCCCCAGTGGGACCACGTGCCACTGCCTGCACCCCTCAGCAGAGGAACTCTCACCAGGCATCACCCTTTGCCTTAGCGGGGGTGACTTGATTACTCCTAGCTGGGTCATCCCACCCCCAATCTGCCCCTTATACGCTCAGGCCTGTCTCTTTCCCACTCACACACACACTCCCTGGCCAAACTGCTCCTCCCTGCTGAACACACACTTGCACATACATACACACATATACACTCTCTGTGCACACATACAGGCTGGGCCTGGGAACATCTCTTCACACCATTCATTCTGGTCATTTCTCGCAAAGGCATCCCAGCCTGGGGGCCATTGGGGGACTGAGGGCAGGGGGATATGGTCGTAGGGCTCAGATGGACTGGGAGGAGGGGGGGGAGGGTGATGCATTAATTAATGGCTCCGTTAATTAATGTCACGTTGCTTGTCGCTTTCTCAGTGTGTGTGTATGGTCCATGCCCACTGCTGGTGCCAGGGTGGGCACCCATGCTGTACACCCAGCCTAGATGCCAGCCATGTCTTGCAGGGGCGTGTGTGTAACTGTAGTGTAGTCAGGTGCTCAATGGAGAATATAAAAATAAAGAAAGAAACATATACAGATAAATTAATATATATTTTAAGTTTAAAAAACAGAAAAGCAGACAAAGCAATCCCCATCAGGTAGTTGTCAGACCCCCAGCTGGGTCTGATCCTTCTCATCACCCACCCGACCTGGCTGACCCTCACCTCAGGCTCGGGGGATCTGTGGGGGACTGGGGGGCCATTTCCTTTTATCTGCCCTTTTTTTTTGGTTGTTCTATTTTGTACAGACAAGTCGGAGAAACAACAGCGACAAAAAAGTCAAGAAACTTTGTAAAATATTGTGTGTGTGATTCCTTGTAAAATATTTTCAAATGGTTTATTACAGAAGATCAGTTATTAAATAATGTTCATATTTTCACTTCAAATGGTTCCCATACACTGTCTCTGCCCTGGAGTGAGGACTGGGTGGCTTGAAGACAGGTGGCCATGACCTCAGAGCCCCACTTAAACCACTTAATTGGGAGTGAAGGCCATAGCAATCCAGGTCTCTGGTGGGTGGAGGACATGACGCTTCCCAGGCCTCCTAAGTGCTAGATCCTTGACATCCTTTGTCTTGTATAATCTTCTCAAAAGCCTCCAGGAAAAGCTGTCTTTAAAAAAAAAAAAAGTCTCCCAGAGGCTCAAGGCCAAGACTGTGGAGGGAAGAAGATGGAGATGAGATGCAGGCTTCTAGCCAGTAGGATCAAGACTACCTGGGCCTACGCAGGTCCTCCAGGTGGAGCCAAGAGTGAATACCTGGCCCAAGTCTATGACTTTGTGTTTGAGGGCCAGTGCTGCTGTCCGGAGGATGCCAAGGTCTGGCCCACCCACAAGCACGATGGCTGGTCCTTCCCAGCCCAGGGGAGGCCTGGTGCTGTCAGTGGCCACTGCTGCTCACGCTGGAACACAGCTCTGAGTCCATTTCACCAAATCTCGGGCCTCCCTCTGGCAAGCCCTACACCCTTGTTCATCTTAATCCCAACTCTCTTAATAGTCAATCCTATTCTGTGTGACCTTCGAGTTTCTTTTCAACGAGAAAGACTTATAACCACCAGTGCAGAGATTTCCCAGTACTACTGACACTTGCTCTCAGTACACACTCCACACTATGCACTCACCCTGTGCTGAGTCCTCACCACAACATTAGAGTTGGATATTAGTTTATCTCCATACTGCAGATGAGCAAATTGAGACTTAGGAGAAATCCTTTCTCCCAGATGCAAGAAACCAGCAAAGGTTTTGGAAATGAGGTGGCCTGTGGCTTGGGGACCTTGGATGCTAAATAAATAAAAGAGGGCATTCCAGGCCTTAGTGAAGACACCTTTCCTCACCCTCTGCAAGGGTTGGCCACAGAGCAAAGCCTAACTAGCAACCCCTGAGACAGCTCCCATGCTCCACAACAGCCCCAGAGGTCCTGGGGTAGAACTGCCATGTAAAATTCAGAACATCAAATCAAATTTGGAATTTCAGGTAATCAATGAATATTCTTTAGTATGTTCCCAACATTGCATGGGACATAACTATGCTAAAAATTGAAGACATGCTTATACTGAAAAAATTATTCATTGTTTAACTGAAATGCTAATTGAGTGCCCTGTATTTTGGTTTGCTATATCTGGCAACCCTACCCTGGGGTGGCATCCAGCAGGAACCCAGAGCCCAAAGATAAAGGAAAGCAACACCTTTTGTGATCTGGAAGGCTGTGCACACGTCGGCAGTTGTACTGAGATCAGTGGCGGAAAGGAAGGGATTCTGCACTTTATAAATGTACTTTGTCATATATTTATTTTAATTATATGCACATTTTAAAAAACTAACTCAGTATACAAAAAACAAAAATCAGTTTTGCACAGGACAACCTACCTGAAGCCACCGTTGCAGTGAGGTGGAGGCCCAAGGCCAGCCTGACCCATGTTTGTGGAGAGACCTCTCTTCATCAGGATCAGCGATTGACTGTGGTGCGGAAGAGAGTCACTAAGAGAAGCCCAGTCTCACCCCTTTGGGGGCTGGAGATCCGAGTTCGAGTATGGGCTCCACCTCATTTGTAACAAGGGCAGCCTGGGCAACACACTCACTGAGCACCCAGGGTGGACTGGCATTGTACACGCCAGTCCCCTTGGATCCTCACGGTAGGTCCTGTCATCATCTTCATTTTACTGTCCATGAAACTGAGTTTCAACAAAGTTCGGGAATTTGGCCATTGTCACACAGCCGCCAAAACGCAGAGCAAGAATTCCAACCTGGGTCGGGCACACACCAGACCGCGGAAGTTCCAGGAGTTCGCGCCCCCTGGACCATCCAACATTCTTACCTGCACACCTGCCTACTAGGACACACCCACTCAGATAAACAGGCACACACTGGGCCAATCCTTCCGGGAAATTCAGCACGCGCGTGGCCTGCAGCTGTGCTGCCGCTGGTACCCGCCGCTCTCCTGATGTTGCCGATGCCCGCTCACCCTCCCCCACCTCTGGAGAACTGACGGAAACGGTCCTGAGAACTACAACTCCCAAGCACACCCTCCTCTTCCGGCGCACAGCCTCCTGGGACTTGTTGTTCTACCCAGAACCCTGATATCTGCCGGTCCCGGCTCCGGCCGAGGACTCCATGTCCCAGCATGCCGCGGAACCGCAAGGCCGACGCTCAGAGGGCATCCTGCCGCCTCCCTGGGCGCGCAGGCGCAGCGCCGCTGTTTGTCGGAGCCTGAGAAGGGAGGAGGTACGGTCGAGGCCGAGGCGGAGCTGACCAGACTTGACTCCGGCCCAGAACCAGCCTCCAGTCCCGCGTCGACCGTAGGGCCCCAGAGTGGATGGAGAAGATCGAGCCCTGAGATCACCGCCAGTCCGGTCGGCGCGGTGGCCACACAGAGCAGGCAGGCAGGCAGGCGTGCCTAAGCTGCCCAGGGCCTTCCCTCAGATCCCCGGCGAGGGGCCTAGGCCCCGGCCCCGCGACCAGGCCCGGCTCTGCCCTTTGGGACCGGAGTCGACCCGACCGGAAGTGGAGCTTTCACCGGGGCCATAGGCCAGTGACTAGGTCGGACCCGGGCCTCCCGTCGGGGCCGGACTGGGACGAGGCCCCGGGGAGGCCCCTAGCCCACTAAACCCTTTCCTAAGGCCGACGCCCGCCAGGAAGATGCAGCGCGCCCTACCGGGCGCCCGCCAACACTTGGGGGCCATCCTGTCCAGCGCCAGCGTGGTGGTGAAGGCTCTGTGCGCTGCGGTACTAGTCCTCTACCTGCTGTCCTTCGCCGTGGACACGGGCTGCCTGGCGGTCACCCCAGGCTACCTCTTTCCACCCAACTTCTGGATCTGGACCCTGGCCACCCATGGGCTGATGGAACAGCATGTGTGGGATGTGGCCATCAGCCTGGCCACAGTGGTGGTGGCTGGACGTTTGCTGGAGCCCCTCTGGGGGGCCTTGGAGCTGCTCATCTTCTTCTCAGTGGTGAACGTGTCTGTGGGGCTACTGGGGGCCTTCGCCTACCTCCTCACCTACATGGCTTCTTTCAACTTGGTGTACCTTTTCACTGTCCGCATCCACGGCGCCCTGGGCTTCCTAGGTGGTGTCCTGGTGGCACTCAAGCAAACCATGGGGGACTGTGTGGTCCTGCGAGTGCCTCAGGTGCGTGTCAGTGTGGTGCCCATGCTGCTCTTGGGACTGCTGCTGCTGCTGCGGCTGGCCACACTGCTCCAGAGCCCAGCGCTGGCCTCCTATGGCTTTGGGCTGATCTCCAGTTGGGTGTATCTTCGCTTCTACCAGCGCCATAGCCGAGGCCGAGGCGACATGGCCGACCACTTTGCCTTTGCCACCTTCTTCCCTGAGATCCTGCAGCCTGTGGTGGGGCTCTTGGCGAACTTGGTGCATGGCCTCCTGGTGAAGGTAAAGATATGCCAGAAGACAGTGAAGCGCTATGATGTGGGTGCCCCATCCTCCATCACCATCAGCCTCCCAGGCACAGACCCTCAAGACGCAGAGCGGAGAAGGTACTGTGGAATCTTCCAAAACCTTGTCGAGCTAGGAGAGTATCATTAATCAAGTCACATTCCATCTGTTGAGGTGCTTGCTGTATGTAGGCTGGCAGCCTACAGTCAGATGTTGGGGCGGATTCAGAAAGAGAGAAAAGCCAGCTTGTGGCCTGGAGCTCAGCATTTAAGTGTCTGGGCTGCAGGAGGTGCTTTCCAAAATTAGGGAGTAAAAGTGGCCTTTCTCACCACTCAGGCCGCTTAAGTTTCAAGAAATGCCCTGCTTCCTTTTGAGCTGTGTGAGGGGCAAATGGAGAGCCAGGTACACGTAACCCTGGCCTTGTCTCAGAATCTCCATATCCTAGACACTAGTCCTGTGGGAGCCAGAAACACCCTTCTGGTCCTTCTTTCCCTGTGAGAGAGGGACAGAGAAGGAGACATGGGATCCTTAAGAGATGGTCTGGGCCACTCTAGTTTCCAAACGCTGGACTACACCCTCTTCCTGAGCCTTAATTCAGATGTTGCGCTTCTCTGCCGCTTATTTATTGAGAGGGAAGCCTGGGGTATAACTAGACTTAGACACACCCCCGCACCCCCACCACCCCCCGCCTACTCTGGCAGGCATGTGTCACCAAACCCAGGGGACAGCCACATGACCCACCGAGGGAGCCTGCTGACCACACCAGGAAGTAGAGACAACCTTTTCATTATCTGTAAACCAAGCCATCTGCACCGTCAGGAATCCCAACTGAATTATTCACTGAATGCACCTTGGCCAGGGCAGGACAGATCTTTTTTAATCCATCTCCTTCTCCCTCTCCCAGGTCTGTGGACTTACGAGAGTGGTCACAGCTCTGTTTCCAACATTATTCTTTTTTTTTTTAATTTTATTTATTATTTTTGGCTGCGTCGGGTCTTCATTGCTTCGCGCGGGCTTTCTCTAGCTGCGGCGAGTGGGGGCTACTCTTCACTGCAGTGCGTGGGCTTCTCTTGTTGCAGAGCGCAGGCTCTAGGCGCATGGGCTTCAGTAGTTGTGGCTCGTGGGCTCTAGAGTACAGGCTCAGTAGTTGTGGCGCATGGGTTTAGTTGCTCTGCAGCATGTGGGATCCTCCCTGGCCAGGGCTCGAACCCGTGTCCCCTGCATTGGCAGGCGGATTCGTAACCACTGTACCACCAGAAGCCCCCTCAACATTATTCTTGAGTGGTTTTTTTGATGCAGGTACTTGAGTAGTGAAATTTAGAGCAGGCTCTGTTCATACTTTCTGCATTTGTCAAAGCCTTCTGCTTTTGCTCACCTGTGAAATGAGTTCTTAGCAGGCAGCTTTATGAATTCAGCTGGAGTTGTCCCTGTGCTTACTCTCCACTGGGGCTGTGGAGTGTGGGCCACACCCCTTTCTTGAAGGAGTTTCCAGCTGGGGAAGGCCACAGGTTACTATGGTCCAAGGTGGCAGGTGTTGAAAAGTACACACTGCATGCTGCAGAGATTGATTGTGGGCTCTACAGTCTGTGTCTCTGTGGCTGATGAATCCTAAAGACCGAGGTCTCTATTAATCTTATCCAGTGGAGGAGATGCGGTCAGGAGGGCTGGGCCTGGTAGAAACTGAGCTGTCCTCAGAGCTGTTCAGGTGATCCCAGGCCACAGTGGTGGCCCCTCCCGCAGTGAGAGATCTTGGATTGTTAGGGTTGGCTGAACATTCGAAAAACCTCTGCGCAGCCCCAAGAAAATGGACAGGTGGAGGCAGATCGGGGTGGGGGGGTGTCAGGAAGTGGGTTCTTGGCATAGTCTTGTGGTTGTTACCTTGCTTGCGGATGGGGTTACTCCACCAACCAGTTTGACGTCTTGCTGCACACCATTCCCTGACCCAAAGAGCTAGTGATAGTGGGAGGCAGGGGTTCCTATCTTTGACCCTTGTGAGGGAGGGATTAGCATGCCACCATCTCTCTACCTTGGCAGGCTTTAAACAGAATTGACAAGGCAGTCTCCAGAATGGGAGCCTGGGTAGCAGCATCCTGTCTGTGCCAAGTTGCCATGGTGCCAGGCTGGAGGACAGGGTGGAAGTGTGCTGGGGCTTTCTGTGCCTGTGTTCTTGTTGTCCCTCTTGTCATGTTCCCTGGCATGGTGGAGATTTTGGTTTTCTGCTGGAACATGGAAGGCTATACAGGTCCCCCGTGCTGGTGGCACAGAGTTGGAGGCATCAGGGGTCCACAGTGACCACTAGTAGAAGTGTTACCTGGCAGCATGGGCATCCCAACTCCTGGTGGGCAGGGTCCCAAGTGCACGTATATACTTTCTTCTAGTGGACTTTCCCACCTCCCCTCAGTGCGGGGTCTCCAGGGGTCTGCCTAGTGGAACCAGTAGGCTCTGGCCTGTGCCCTACCCACATGGATTGTTTCTCCTTCCTGTCCTCCTGCTAGGACGCTGTGTGTTCCTGCCCTAACAGAGGTCCTGGTGGGTTTGGAGATTCTTCTCGGAAGGAGAATATTAGAGTCAGTTAGGAGGGGTGAGCTGACCCAGGTTGGCCCTGCTTCCCAGGCTGAGAGCCAAGGCAGGTGCTTGAGTTCCAAACTTCCCCACAGACCTTTGCCAGGAGGCTCAAAATACTCCTAACAAGGAGAGGGGGAGAAGTAATGCCTTGAACGTGATGCCAGTGCCCAGCAGAAACTCACATGTCCAGGGACTTGCCCTTCCACCTGTCTGCCCAGGGACACCAGCTTTGCCCAACCTTAGGCACCATCCTCAGAACCATTCCTGGGGCTGGCCTGTGGGCAGGCTGGCAGGCACCCAGCTGGCCTTCTCAGCCTGGAGGTGCCCCAGCTATGGAAGGAAGGCCCTACAGCCTTTGGGTCCTCATTCTGATGGCAGAGTGTGCCCTAATCTAATCCCTGTGGAGCCCTGGGCCCTGTATGGGGAAGGAGAACCCATAGGGTTCTGAGAGAGGAGTGTGAGCAGTAAGGCATGTCAGTTTCCTGGGGGAAAGAGTGCAGGGCATGAGCTGAGTTCAGATCCCGAGTGACCTGTCATCTTTCCCCTGGCCCCAGGCAACTGGCTCTGAAGGCCCTCAACGAGCGGTTGAAGCGAGTGGAGGACCAGTCCGTCTGGCCCAGCATGGAAGACGACGAAGAGGAGGCTGGGGCCAAAGTGGATAGCCCCCTGCCGTCAGACAAGGCCCCCACGCTCCCAGGGAAGGGGCCTGTCCCAGAATCCAGCCTGATCACCTTTGAGGCAGCTCCCCCGAAGCTGTAACTCTAGACCACCTTGAGCGTAGCACCTCTTCTCCCAAGCCCCCCTTGACACACTCTCAGCTACTCCAGGGCACTGACTGCTCTGAGGAGAGGGAAGAAGGCCTGCTGGGGGTTGCCACAGCCTTCTGCTATTTCTCGCCAACACTACCCAGGATTCTTGCTACCTGGTTCCAACTCCAGACAACCACTATGCCAGGCATGGGGCCTCTGAAGCACAGCCAGCCCAGGCCATCTGAGGTAAGACTGTACCTCAGCAGGCAGCCTCAAGCAAGTGGCTGCAGGGGCACTGGTGCCATGGCTCCTAGGCCAACCCTCACACCTGATACTGGTTGCCGAGAGCCTGAGCCAAGGCAAGGATTTGCCAAAAACATTCTGGGGGTCCAGCCAGTGCAGGAGCCAGTGCAGGGCTGTACATCCCTGCCCGCCCGCAAAGAGACTACATTCATGTCAAGATTTCTGATTCCCTCTGCTGTGGCCATAGCTGCTTCTGGGCCAGAACAGTCACAGCTCCCAGGTATTTTCTACAGGACCACTTGAGTGGGCAGCCACGCCCAGCCTCGCAGTATCAATAAAGCAGTTCTTTGAGGTATGGCTTCTGGGCTCTGTTAGACCACCTTGTGCAGCCCCCTCATCATGCTCAACTGCAGTTAGACAGGAACGTAACTCTAGGTTCAAGGGCTCGGTCACCAAGGCTACTCCAGCTGGATAAAAAGCCCATTGCCCTCATGCCCTTCCCCCCATCACACTCCCCCTTGCCTCACCACCACATGCCCACTGTCAAGCAGTCTTCCCAGAGCTGTCACCTCAGGCTCTTACTTACTTTCTGCCTCCCTGCACTACCTGGTGAAGGAGGCCCTGCCTGGAGGACCTGATAATTAAGCGCCTCTCTATCATAAGGAGTTGTTCTTATCCATGGCTCACCTCCAAGACAGAGTGCTCAGGGCCTGACACCTAGGGAGGCAGCCCATCCCCAGCTCCCATCCTGTCATTGCCCAGATTTGACCACCACAGTCTAGAAACTCCAACATAGTGAGCAGCTGGGAGACTGAAATACACACAGCCGCACCATTCACAGCTACAGCCCTCGGGCCTGCTAGGGCCCTGGGTGGCATGGGGTGCTTAGCAGCCAGATCCGGGGGGCTAGTGTGCCAAGAGAGCTTTAGCCCCTCAGTGAGCAGCCAGGGACAGGTCCCCATCTTGCCCAGCTGCCCATTTTTTCATGCTGATGGCATTAGCAAGAACTATCCCCAGCTTTGGGCTGTTCCTCCCATCCAGTCTTTTCAGTCTTTATATATATATATATATATATATATATATATATATATATATATATATATATATATATATATATATATTTTTTTTTTTTTTTTTTTTGGCCACGCTTCACGGCACGTGGGATCAAACCCACGCCCCCTGCATTGGAAGTGCGGAGTCTTAACCACCAGACCACCGGGAAAGTCCCTTCAGTCTTTTTTAAAATTTTATTTTACTTTTTTCTCTTCTCTCATTTCTGGACATACCAGCACAAGTTGAGTTGCTGTGGGCAGGGGGCAGTTTTGCAACCCAACTTCATCCAGACACATGAGCCATAAACTCCTCTGGGATGGCAGAGAAAGAAGGAAAGGGGAGGTACTCCAGCATGAGGAGCAAGTAATAATGTCACACAAAGGACTCCGGCTACCCGTGACCGCACCAGTGCCTGAGGTGTCCCGTGACCGAGTCAGCTGAGAGAGTCCAGGAGGTCTCAGCCCCGGCTACCACACTGAGGGGCAAATCCAGGCTTCCCCTAGTTCTGGGAAGAGCTCACGGCTGGATCCTCTTGCGGTACAGGTAGGCGTTGCTCACCTGGTTCATAATGACCAAGCTGGTAAGGACAGGGCATAGCACAGCCAGGTACCAGACCCCACCGGTGACTGTGGCAGTGAACCAGAGTGAGCACATGCCCAACAAGAGGCTGGCACTACCCAGAAGGTAGCCCACCAACCCAGAAGTGGCATGGTACAGCTTGAGCTTGGCCAGGGGCCATCGAGGCAGCAATTTGGGGTAGAGCAGCCCCACCCCACCTGAGCACTGCAGCCCTGCCCACAGCACAGCTAGCAGCCCTGCCCGCCCATGCCACGTGGCCAGGTGGGCTTTGCCAAGCTGTTCCTTGTGAAGGATGACAAGGCCCAGGCCCAGCAGTGCACACAGCAGGGCCAGCAGCTGCAGAACCCAGTGGCAGCGTGCTCGGCCCTTCCGCGAGAGGGAGCGCAGCAGCGAACTCTCAGGAGAGAACACCAGCAGTGCCTCGGTCATCAGGAAAGAGAACTGGGGAGACAGGGATGGGACACTAAATGAGAGTGTTGCCCAGCAGAAGGGAAGAAAGCTTTAGATATAACCTAAGCTGCCAGCTAGTGTGGGCAGATTCCGCTTCATTCTCTCCCCACTAACGAGTATCTATTTGGTGGCACAAGAGTGGAGAATTCCATCTGGGACAGAACATCTGCTTTGAGTAACCAGCAGGAGGTACCTCTCCACACTGCTTCTAGGTGGTATTCTGAAATGTCATCTCTGCTGTGCTACCCAGCAAACACAAGGTTTGAGATGTGGCAGTTATAAATGATTCACAAGCGTTTTTCTGACACAGGACTGGATACAATTTCTTGGCAAGAGTTGGCCACGTGGGTGCACTGTTTCAGGAAAATTAGGTGCATCACTATAAATTAAGGTGAAAAGGGACGCAGGTACACCCAAATGCATATTCTAAGCCTCCTGCCTGGAGGTGGACAAAGCCTCATTTTGTGCTTAGACAAACCCATTTGCCCTGCATCTCGAATACTCTAGTTCAAGCGTGGGATATAAACTATAGGCAGGAGTTGGAGCATACAGTTCATCCAACCCCACATCCCATTACTTCAAACAGATATTAAGTGTTCATTAACATTTAGAGGGCGCTAAGACCACCACCCATAGCTATGCTCCCTCCCATCCCTAAGAGCTGGCCAGGCCCACTACTTACAGCCAGAGACATAAGCACGGGGTGCCAGGAGAAGAGACCTGGAATGAGAAGAGGAAGCCTCGTGAAGCTGAAGCAAGAAGAACCCAGCCACGCCAATCCCCACAGGCTGAGGAGTATGAGTAGCTCATTGCCCAAGGAGATGCTGCCAAAATGCAAGCCCCCTCTTGCTGCAACAAACTGACCCCATACCTATCATCTCTTCCTGGACCCTCCCTGGATCAGAAGCCATGCTTTGCCACTCCTCTGGCAGTCCTCCCTCCTTCCCCCTGCACTTTGCAAGAGGCAGCTAAGTGGAGCACCAAGAAAAGAGAAGCCAGGTACTCTATGGGACCTGGCCAAGCTGGCAGAGCCCCAACTCTCATCTATTCCACCCCACTTACTCCTCCAGCATAGCATGTCCCTCAGCCAACCAGGCCTTTCCCAGGAGTCAGACCCAAGGCTTACTATTGCCCCTGCTCCCCAGGAAAAGTGACACTTTCCTTCTCAAAAGTCAACTATGAATTCTACTTACTGGAGCCAGGCCTGGCAAGTACAGCCACAAAGATGGTGAAGCCCAGGGCCACAATGTGGGCAGCAGCCCCAGATGCAGTGCGCAGAGCTCGGTATATGTGCGACTCGGTCTCCACAGAAAGGGCCATGGTCAA
Organism: Hyperoodon ampullatus; assembly: GCF_949752795.1. Taxonomy (NCBI): domain Eukaryota; kingdom Metazoa; phylum Chordata; class Mammalia; order Artiodactyla; family Ziphiidae; genus Hyperoodon; species Hyperoodon ampullatus. The sequence goes on from NC_136923.1 coordinate 38,710,546, forward strand.
CCAGGCCGGCTTGTAGCCTGAAAGCATAGCAGAGTAAGCAAGGGTCTCTGGTGCCCGCTGTCCACTCCTTTCACTGGAGCAAGGGTTGTGGGGCAGGAATGCCACTCTCTTCCAAAAAGTTAAGGTAGGAAGGGACAGTACTAAGGCAGGCACCAGGAATAGTCGAGGACTGGTGGCCTGTCAGCGTGTACCCGCATCTGGATTGGCACTGATCACTGGCCCACCTTCCAGGTAAGATGGGCAAGGCCGTGTAATAGACTACAAATCCCAGCGTGCATCACGCCGTCGCCGGGCGGGAGCGCCTGCTGGAAGGGCGTGAAGCACTATGGGAATTGTAGTTCCCAGTTGCGTCGAAATTACGGCCTGAGTCCCTTTGCGCACAGCCTCCCCACTTGCCGCTGGCATGCTTCCCCTACACGCTAGGGATTCACCTGCCTCACCCGCAGCGCCGACCTGACGAGGTGGTTCCCTCCCGAGAAAGTGGGTTACTCGGGGCTCTGCCGCGCGCCCTGCCGCTCCGTCGCGGAGCCTCTTAACTTCCGGGTGCGACGCCTACCCATCCGGGACTTCCTGGGACAGTCCCCCACAGCCACACGGCTGAGTCGCGCTGCACAGGCGCTGTTGAGCAGATGGCCTCACGGGTGTTCAGTGCGCAGGCGTCCTTAACCAGGCAGCCCAAACCTCCGGGCTGTTTCTGACAGGTGCTCCCAGGGACAGTGGCGCCAGCTACGGACCCCGGCCCCACTAGCGCCATGGGCAGTAGCTGCCGCATCGAATGCATATTCTTCAGCGAGTTCCACCCAACGCTGGGACCCAAGATCACCTATCAGGTGCCATCCGGGCTCTTGGGGCATGGGAGGCAAGGTTGAGGGACGCTCGGGGGAGTTCAGCCAGCTGCCTGGAAGCGGTAGAACCCCGTGCCCCGTGCTGCACGCAGGCACGCCACCCCTTCATTCGCGGAAAATCGTGAACCAAGAGTATATTCAGACCCAGTCCCAGGCTCCCGGTGTGGCAAGGCAAACAAACATTCACATAGGCAGTGATTGTGGGAAATCTGGCTGTGGGGGCCCAAGGGAGGTGCCAGGTTCTACGAGAGGTGTGAGTGGTGATCCACTAGTATCCCTGGATGCATAAGAATTTAGGTGAGGCAGGAGTGTGCCAGGTGGAGGGTACAGCATATGCAAAAGCCAGGAGGTAGGTGAGAACATAATGTGTGTTTGGAAACACAAAAGAGTAGGCCTGGGTGGATGGGAGAGGGGAGAAACCCTGGAGAAGAGGGATTAGGTCTTGGGGGTCACCCTGTGTATTCCACCTAGTTATAAGGTCCACTAAGGGGATTCTTGTCACTCCCTTCCACAGGTCCCCGAGGACTTCATCTCCCGGGAGCTGTTTGACACCGTCCAGGTGTACATCATCACCAAGCCAGAGCTGCAGAATAAGCTCATCACTGTGTGAGGCCCTAGCTGGGGGGTTGGGAGGGTTCCCAGGCGGAGTGGACAGACTTGGGGGTGAGAGGAGCCTGACTCTGTTCCCATCTGTTCCCCTCGTCCAGCACAGCCATGGAGAAGAAACTGATTGGCTGCCCCGTGTGCATCGAGCACAAGAAGTACAGCCGCAATGCCCTGCTCTTCAACCTAGGCTTTGTGTGTGATGCCCAGGCCAAGACTTGTGCCCTTGAGCCCATCGTCAAAAAGCTGGCTGGCTACCTGACCACACTGGAGGTATGCAACACGATGGGCTTGGGTGGATGGGCAGGCAGAGTTAGGGAAGGTGTTCGCATGTCTCCAAAGCCCTCCAGACCCGGGAACCTGCCAGGGTAGGATGCCAGCCAAGGGTCCTGGAGTGTGCCCACCATGCTGTCCATGCTCCATCCAGCTAGAGAGCAGCTTCGTGTCCACGGAGGAGAGCAAACAGAAGTTGGTGCCCATCATGACCATCTTGCTGGAGGAGCTAAATGCTTCAGGCCGGTGCACTCTGCCCATCGGTATGGCCCAGCCTCCGCAAGGAGAGCAGAGGGGTCGAGGAGGGATGGGAAAGTGGCAGGGGAAGGTGAGCCCAGTCAAGGACAAGACTCGTGAACAAATTGGTGGCCAGGAAATAGCCATGAGCTGGGCTGATGATGTCCAGGGTCCAGTGCATGATGGGGCTGGAGAGGAGGAGGCCAGTAGAGCTCTCTAGCTCTGCTCCTTGGGCGTGTTCCTTCCCCTGTATGGACCTCAGTCTGTTGCTCCATAAAAGGGGAAGATGGCCCTACCCAGAGTCACTTTCCTGCCTCAAGGGTGGCTGGGAGGACTGGATGGTAATTGATGGCCTCTTGGAAGAGATGGCACTGAGGATATGGGTGGGGTCCCCTGCAGATGAGTCTAACACCATCCACCTGAAGGTGATAGAGCAGCGTCCTGACCCTCCTGTGGCCCAGGAGTATGATGTGCCTGTCTTTACCAAAGACAAGGAGGATTTCTTCAACTCACAGTGGGACCTCACCACACAACAGGTATGCTAGCCCTCCCTGGCTCTGATGACCTGTGGCTGGCCACAGCCCTGGCCTCATCCCACCCCTACTGACCCTGCTCTTCCCTGCCCAGATCCTGCCCTACATTGATGGTTTCCGCCACGTCCAGAAGATCTCAGCTGAGGCAGACGTGGAGCTCAACCTGGTGCGCATCGCCATCCAGAACCTGCTGTGAGTGGGGAACAGTGACACTCAGGACAGGGTCACCAGTCAGGAAGAGCCCAGGGGCCCTGAGTGTGGGAGCTGGGAAGACATGGCCCTCAGAAGCTGAGTACAGCTATCTCCCCCAGGTACTATGGTGTTGTGACACTGGTGTCCATCCTCCAGGTAGGTGTGTCTGGGGTCTGATTAAATGGAGAATGGATCATGTGGCTGAGCCCAATTGGGGCTGTATCAGACTTCCAAGCCCTTCACTCAGGCCCCTGTGCCTCCTGCTACCCTCCAGTACTCCAATGTGTACTGCCCGACGCCCAAGGTCCAGGACCTGGTAGATGACAAGTCCCTGCAGGAGGCGTGTCTATCCTACGTGACCAAGCAAGGTATTGGCAGGCTCTGGGGGAGGCCATCTCAGGGAGGGCAGGGCCACCTGGAGAGCTGACCCCTAATGCCTACAGGGCACAAGAGGGCCAGTCTCCGGGATGTGTTCCAGCTGTACTGCAGCCTGAGCCCTGGCACTACTGTGAGAGATCTCATTGGCCGCCACCCCCAACAGCTGCAGCACGTTGATGAACGGTCAGAGGGGGATCCCCTGGGGCATGGAAGGTTTGCCTGAGGGCAGGTACACTCTCTGTGTCTCTCCCAAGCCCTGGGTCAGAGAGAAAGCAGGAGATTCCTAGTGAGCAGAATCATGTGGCACTGCTACTCCAGGAAGGCTTCCTGGAGGTGATGGGTTTGAAGGCCAGTCTGGTCATTGAAACAAAACTGGAGGGGAGAGTGGCCTGGCTAGAAGGAGGCCTGGCCAGAGCATCACCCCTTTCTTCCTCGACCCTCACCCCAGGAAGCTGATCCAGTTCGGGCTTATGAAGAACCTCATCCGGCGACTACAGAAGTATCCCGTGCGGGTGTCTCGGGAGGAGCGGAGCCACCCTGCCAGGCTTTACACAGGCTGCCACAGTTACGATGAGATCTGCTGCAAGACAGGTAGAGGCAGGCAGGACCACTGAGGTGGGGTTAGGGCAGGGTGGCCAAGCCAAGGCTTCTGACCTCACCTCCACCACACCACCTAGGCATGAGCTACCAAGAGCTGGATGAACGGCTGGAAAATGACCCCAACATCATCATCTGCTGGAAGTGAGGCTGGTGGGGGCTGGACCAGGCACACAGCTATGGCTATTCTCTCCTAAGCCCTGCCTGGTGCATGAGGACTAGACCTACAAACTAGTCCATACTGTCTCAAGGTTAACCCTCATTTCTATAAATAAAGTCATCCATTTCAACCTACCTTTATCGAATACTGCCTCTGAGTCAGCCACCAGAGAGAACTCGCAGTGAGAGAAATAGCCATGGTCCGACGCCCTGGAGCACCATCTGGTGGCCAGAACCAACAATGGGCATATAAAAGTGCCCGCTAATTATACACAAATAAATAGCCAGAAAGAATCAATTGGGAAGCTGAGATGAAAAGTGAGTTGGGATGGGAGCTGAGGCTGCTCTGCATCAGATTCTCAAGGAAGGCCTAGCTGAACTGACTTAAATTGAACTCTGAAGGAGGAAGAGTATTCCAGGCAGAGGTAACAGGCGCAAAAGCCCTGAAGCAAAAGCCACTTTAGGATGTATGAGGAAGCCAAGGGAAGCCCATGGGGCTGGAACATATTGTAGAAGGCAAGGGGGAGAGGAGGAAGAAATGAAGTCCCGAGGTAGGAGAGAGGGCAAGAGCCTGATTCTGCAGTTGCTGGTAAGCTGCTTTGGACATAGTATTTTGAGGGCCAGAGGCAGCCAGATTCACACTCATGTGAGGAAGTAATGTCTCATGTACACCTTTAAAAGACTCCTGGTGGGAATTCCCTGGCGGTCCAATGGTTAGGACTTAGGGCTCTCACTGCCGAGGGCCGGGGTTCAATCCCTGGTCGGGGAGCTAATATCCTACATGCCACGCGGCGCGGCCAAAAAAAAAAAGACTCCTGGCTACTCAGGAAGGTCAAGGGTGGAAATGGGTCCAGTAAAAAGACCACAGTAGTTACCTCATGAGAGGTGATGGCAGCCTGGCCTAGGATGGAGAGAAGTTGTGAGCCCTGCGCAGTATTTCGGGTGTAGAGCCAACAAGGTGGAGCTGCGCGCGAGGAATACTGGAGCGAGGAGGCCACGGAGAGGAGCATCCGTGTGGGCGGAGAGGGAGCAGCTACAGGGAGAGCTGGTGGGGGGCGGGCCGACTTGACGTCCATCCGAGGAGGAAGCTAGGCCGCAAGAGTCTAACTCAGGGAGACCCGTGAGCCGCAGGCAGTTGTGAGGGAGAAAGCTCCAGGAGTCTAAGGAGGGTTGCTACCCGCAGCCTGGCAAGCAGGCAGACGCTGGCGTGACGGGACCCAGCGCAGGCCGCCAGCAGGGGCGGGACCCAGGCCGCAGTGCGCAGGCGTTGAGCTAACCGTTTCCATGGCGGCGAGGACTGACGCGCAGCAACCGCTCTACAACTGTAGGGTCCCAGACTTCGGCTCCGCAGGAGACCGTGGTCCCCAAGCGTGTCAGCATCCCCATCTCAGCGCAGGCCGCTGCTCGCGGTCAGCCGAACCCCACCTTCCCGCTTCCTGTCCCTTGCGCCGACATGGGCGACCTGGAGTTGCTGCTGCCCGGGGAGGCTGATGTGCTAGTGCGGGGACTGCGCAGCTTCCAGCTGCGCGAGATGGGCTCCGGAGGGTGAGGCAGCTGGATCCGGGGTCAGGTGGAGTCATGGGGTCAGAGTCCTTGAGTGGGGGAGTGTGGGCCTGACATTGGGGGGAGGGGTTGCCCGGCGTGGACGGGCCCCTCGGTGGGGAGGTAAAGCTCTCCGAGACAGGGTTATATGGTTCTGAGCCACCTTGGACCCGGTTAGGCTTCAGTAGGACCCAACCCCCGCACCCACTCCTACTGCACACATGTGCACCCACATGCACACACACCCTGCCTGGGCAGGTGGAACCAGCAGCATGAGAACCTCGAGAAGCTGAACATGCAGGCTATCCTTGATGCCACGGCCAGCCAGGGTGAGCCCATCCAGGAGCTGCTGGTCACCCATGGGAAGGTATGTTGGAGTCACAGGCAGGGTTCCTGTCTTCTCACCACCCCCCATCCCACCACTCTACCCCTCAGGAACACCCTGGGTGCCTGCACTTCCCTCTGGCTGGCACCCCTGTCCTCCCCAAAGGAAAAGGAAAAGTGTGTTTCACATTTGATTTTGCAGCCCTATGGGACAGGACCCTGGCATGCCAGGTGGGGTGCAGAATGTGAGTTGATTAGGGAGATAATCCTGGATCCTAGAACAGCCTAGGCTGTAGGGGAAGGGCCCAAGTTCTAAAGGCATTCCTGAATAGACTGTCGGGCTAGAGGGAGGCACCCACTGAAGTGGGATGGGACTTTGTCATAGAAGAAGGCAACCTTCCCAACATGAGAGAGAGGGAGTTAGAAACCAGGGACTGGCTTAACTGGAATGTGAGCCAGGAGGTGGCACCAGTAGATGACCTGAAATATCACTTGACAGAAAGATTCCTCTGCAAGGAAAAGGTGGAGCCCCCTACTGGGGTGTGAGGTAGGAATAGGGCACTGTGAAGGGCCCTGAATAAGAGTGAGGCCAAGGGCTTCCCTGGTGGCGCCGTGGTTGAGAGTCCGCCTGCTGATGCAGGGGACATGGGTTCGTGCCCCGGCCTGGAAAGATCCCGCATGCCGCGGAGTGGCTGGGCCCGTGAGCCATGGCCACTGAGCCTGCACGTCCGGAGCCTGTGCTCCGCAACAGGAGAGGCCACAACAGTGAGAGGCCTGCGTACCGCAAAAAAAAAAAAAAAAAAAAAGAGTGAGACCAAGGCACACAAAAGCCTCGGAAGGCCAGAGAACAAGGACAGGGACGAGAGAGGGCATGAGTAGGAGGGCTGGCCTGAGAGGTACACTTGAATGGGGGAGGACCTGACAAGGGCTCAGGTGCAGGAGGAGCATGGCAGCCTGGGGACAAGGCAAGGGCCAGTAATAGGAAGCCTGGGGAATGCCCCCACAGAGATGTTGGGGGCAGCTGGAAATGAAGGTGTGCAGGAGAGGGAGCGGGAAGGAATTCATGGGGCATAGGAGAGTCTGCTGGGCTGGGCTGAGCCAGAGATGGGAGGGTTGCCAGGCTAAGGTAGGCCCACCTCATCCCTGTCCTTTCCCCTCCCGTTCAAAGATCCCGACGCTGGTGGTGGAGCTGATTGCAGTGGAGATGTGGAAGCAGAAGGTGTTCCCTGTGCTGTGCAGGCTGGAAGACTTCAAGCCCCAGAACACTTTTCCCATTTACATGGTGGTGAGCTGGGCCATCGGTTCATACCCCTTCCCACCCCTTCAGAGGGCCCTGGACTAGAGAGAGTAGCTGGTAGCCCCTATCCCTCTCTCAGCAGCCCAGGGCCCTGTCCTCCTCTTTATCTGACAGTTACACCATGAGGCCTCCATCATCAACCTCCTGGAGACAGTATTCTTCCACAAGGTGAGGCACCAGCCCTGCCCACTGGCTAGGCCAGGGTCTGGCAGCAAGGGGGGTTGTGTCTGTTTGGGAAGGGCATCAGAGGCAGAATGTTTCCCCTCCACCTGCCCCTCAGGAGGTGTGTGAGTCAGCAGAGGACACCATCTTGGACCTGGTGGACTACTGCCACCGCAAACTGACTCTGTTGGTCGCCCAGAGTGGCCATGGTGGCCCCCCTGAGGAGGAGAAGTCCCAGTATGGCACCCCCATGCAGGTGGGCTGAGGTTCCCGGAGGTTGGCAAGGGCTAGACCCAGGCTCCCCTAGGTTGAACACCATGTGCCCCACCCCAGGAGCTGCAGAAGCAGGCAGAGTTGATGGAATTTGAGATCGCACTGAAGGCCCTCTCAGTGCTGCGCTACATCACAGACTGTGTGGACAGGTGGGCTGTCCTGCTAAGCCTGGGGCCTGCAGTGGAGGGCTGGGAGCCTGGGCCTGTAGCCTCAGCTCACCTCTCCATCCCCGTCCCTAGCCTTTCCCTGAGCACCTTGAGCCGCATGCTCAGCACCCACAATCTGCCCTGTCTCCTGGTGGAACTGCTGGAGCACAGTCCCTGGAGCCGGCAGGAAGGTGGTAAGGTCCTCCTCCACCTGCCTAAGCCCCAGTTCACTGCTTCCAGGACATCTTCCAGGATTGATGGGGTGGGCAGCTTGCACACAGGCAGAAAACTTTGCCCCCTTGCCCACAGAGAATACCAGGATGCCTCACCCAAAGTGGGCCTAGACCTGGACTCTGCAGCAGGCAGGGCCTGTGTGTCCACCACTGAGGACTCACCCTGCTCTGAAGTGAGCAGCGCCCCAGCATGGGCACATCCTGTGCCCAGACAGTGGTCAGTCCCTAGCCCACGCAGCTGGCTCACTCACAGAGCATGCAACGCCCGCACACAGTATGCTGGTTCCTCTCCCCAGGCAAGCTGCAGCAATTTGAGAGCGGCCGTTGGCAGACAGTGTCCCCCTCAGAGCAGCAAAAGCTGAGCAAGTTGGATGGGCAGGTGTGGATCGCCCTGTACAATCTGCTGCTAAGCCCTGAGGCCCGGGCCCGCTACTGCCTCACAAGCTTTGCCAAAGGACAGCTACTCAAGGTAGGGAACTCCTCCCACACCAGTCACCAGCGCTCCAGCACTGCCCCATGCCTCCCTTGATGTTTATTTTTGCCCACTCACCTCAGCCCCAGCCCTCTCTCCACACCTTGGGCCTCAGGTGACACAGCAGCTAGTAGGACATGGGTCCCACTGGCACCCTCAGCTCAGCCCAGCTCAGGCCCTCTTTGTTCCTCGACCCTCTAACTGGCACCACTTCACACTGGCCTCCCCTGGACACCCTTGCAGCTTCGGGCCTTCCTCACAGACACACTGCTCGACCAGCTGCCCAACCTGGCAGACCTGCAGGGTTTCCTGGCCCACCTGGCCCTGACCGAAGCCCAGCCCCCTAAGAAGGACCTGGTGTTGGAACAGGTAGGCACTAGGAAGTTAGTTGTTCAGGACCACTGCCCACTTTACCAGCTCCTCCCTGCCATTCTCCACTTCTCTTCCCCAGATCCCAGAAATCTGGGAGCGGCTAGAGCGAGAGAACAGAGGCAAGTGGCAGGCTATTGCCAAGCATCAGCTGCAGCATGTATTCAGCCCCTCGGAGCAGGAACTGAGGCTGCAGGCACGAAGGTGAGGCCTGCTGAGCTGGCAGAAAGGGTAGAAGGGAGGCAGAAGACATGGATGTGGGCAGGGCTGCTCCCGTCCACCCACCCACCAGGTCCAGCCAAGTCCTCCTGACCCTTTTCCCAGGTGGGCGGAGACCTACAGGCTGGACGTGCTAGAGGCAGTGGCTCCAGAGCAGCCCCGCTGTGCCTACTGCAATGCAGAGGCCTCCAAGCGCTGCTCACGATGCCAGAATGAGTGGTATTGCTGCAGGTGAGCGTATCCTAGGACCTTGGACCCCTGAGTCCCACTACCATACCTCTCATAGCACGGCATCCTCACCGGCCCATTTGCCTGTAGGGAGTGCCAAGTCAAGCACTGGGAGAAGCATGGAAAGGCTTGTGTCCCGGCAGCCCAGGGTGACAGAGCCAAGTGAAGGCTGCAGCTGCTGAGGGCCGACCACCCATGCCATACAACCCCGTGCCCCTGAACCTCTGGATCTCAGTCCGGCCTCTGCAAGCGCCCCAGCCTCCCAGGTGGTGAGGATAGCAGGCGGGAAGAGCTGCTGACCCATCTCCCCCAGCAAAGCACTCGCCACTTCCTGCTCCACCCGGCGGGTAGGCTTAGGGTGCAGCCTCAGCAAGCTGGGGCAGGAGGCCTGGGCCGGGGGCAAGGGTCGGATGTGGGGACCCTCTTCCTCCAGTACAGTAAAGCTAGCTTCCAGAAACACGCCTGTTTCCGCGTGGCCCTTTGAGGTCGTCGTGGTTGTTAGGGGGAGGGGAGTTGCTCGCTAGATGAAGGGAGGATAGGAAACGGAGGGCGGGGACTCCGCGAGGGCAGCCCCTCGCCGCGCCCGCCGCCCCACTCTGCCTGCGGGCCGACACAGCCCGGGCGCCCAGGTTTCCATTGCGCCGCTCTCCTCCGCTCTCCCGCCGCTCTGCCTGAATCCCGGGGGCGGCACCGCATCGGGGTCCGCCCCGCTGCCCCGCCCGCCCCGCGCTCGCTTGAGCCCAGAGCCGGCGGGACTCCCGGCCCGACAGGGCCATGTCCGCTGAGCCTGAGCTCATTGAGCTGCGGGACCTGGCACCCGCGCGGTGCGCCGCCCCGGGCCGCACCCGGCTCGAGCGTGCCAACGCGCTGCGCATCGCGCCGGGCACAGCGCGCAACGCCTCAAGGCAGCTGGTCCCAGGCCGCGGCCACCGCTTCCAGCCCGCGGGGCCCACTACGCACACATGGTGCGACCTCTGTGGCGACTTCATCTGGGGCGTCGTGCGCAAGGGCCTGCAGTGCGCACGTGAGTAGCGGCCCTGTGCGCTGGCGGGAGACAAACGGGTGGCCAAGGGGCAGCACCGTCGCTGAGGGCCGTTGGGACGGAGGGGCTCGGCGGGTTCGGTTCCCACGGACCAGGTCCGTTACCTTTACCCCATAGCATAAGAGAGGGCGGGCCAATGGTTTATAACCTTGCCAAGCTCCACCTGTGTCTGGGACATAGGCAGAGGCTGTTGCCTGTGAATAACAAGGTGCTGCTTTCAATTTTAAAGGGTGCCTTGGCCCTTCTTGATAAAGGCATTGTGCCTACCAGTCTCTGAGTTCATATTCCCACACCTGCCCCTTCCCAAAGATTCACTCTCCAAGTCCCGCTGCAGAATCCTTGCCGTGAAGGGAATTTACTCACCTATGGGAGAAGGCCTGGAAAAAGTCAGAACCTTGGGTGGGCCCCCTGCAAGCAGGAGTTTTGAGTATTCAGCAAATACCTATTGCAAGTGCAGTCAACCACAGGTGCTAAAACATGAAACACAGCCACACACTAGCTGGTGCTTCTGCCCTCCCAGGAATCACCAGCAAGCAGAGGTTGCTCTCCCACTGGCTATATACCAGCTAGAATCACTTGGAATGCTTTTACAGCCCTCCAATGCTTGGACCCTACCACAGACCCGCTGATTCAATCACTGGGAGTGTACCAGCATTTTTTAAAAACAGATCCTTCTAATGTGCAGCCTGGGTTGAGAATCACTGCTCTGGCCCATTTAGGAACTTAGGGAAGGTGTCCCAAGCCTGTGTGTGCCTGGAGACTCTCTCATCTAGTACAGGAGTTTGTCCTTTATTCAGCTGGGAGGAGCACGGGAGTTGTGACAGAATACAAAGCATGAACAAGGGCTCGGATACAGCAGTGTTCTCGGATACAGCAGTGTTCCAGTGGCCATGGAAATGAAAAACAGGACAATTTGGGTGTGTGTCAGAGGCAGAAACAAGGGCGGAATCAAGGATGAGTTGGGGTGGTTTTGTTTTGTTTTGCCTCAACTGGGAGAATGGTAGTGACTTTTGATGAGCTGAGGAACACTGGCAAGGGTAAGGGTGAGGAAAAGTGAAGAATTAAAAGGGGTAGGAAAGTGAGTTAAATTCTGGGCATGTTGGGTTGAAATGTTTATTAGACATCCAAATGAAGATAGTGACACATAGGATTTGATCTCAGTGGGGAGGTCAGTGATGGAAGCCTTGGATCTGGGGTAGGTCAGCGTACACAGAAAAGGGAAGCGATCAGAACTGAGCCTCGGACACTCCACCATTAGATCTAGAAGTTGAAACAGAACTAAAGGAGCTGAGCAGGAGCTGCAGGGGGGTAGGAGGAAAACCGGGGTAGTGGGGGCCCCCGGGAGCAAGCATCAGACGATGCTGAGGAGGTGAAGACGGAGACAGGACCGCCGGATTCGGCGGTGCGCAGGAGTTTCCTGGAGGGAGGGGCAAGCCTGACCGGAATGGGTAGAGGGTGAAGGCGAGGAATTAAGTGTTTGTAGACCAGTGTTGGTAAGTTTTTGGTGTGAGGGGAGTAGAAACAGATGACAACTAGAGGGGGGGCACTGGGTTAAAAGTTTTTAATTTTTTACCTTCAAGTAAATGGGCGGAGGGAGGGACGCTGATAATGAGGAAGGGGGAAGTTCTGCCCTAGGCTCTAGAAATGCAACTGTTGAGCAGGCCTGGATCCCTAACCGCCTGAGGCCTTCCCGCCAGTTTCAAGACGCCGGGGGACCAACACTAAGATCTGCGTAGCAGTGGGCGGTAACGGGGCCTGAGAAAAGGCCGATCATGCAGAACACCGCGAGCAACGGCCTTCACCCCGGGGCTTCGCTTCTGCCCTCGGGACGCTTCTCCGAGCTGGTGCTGGGGTTCCTCCGCCTCACGGCCAGCCCTCTCTGCAGATTGCAAGTTCACCTGCCACTACCGTTGCCGCGCGCTCGTCTGCCTAGACTGCTGCGGACCCCGGGACCTGGGCTGGGAACCGGCGCTGGAGCGGGACACGAATGTGGTGAGCGCGGGACCGGGGAGCTTACAGGCAAGGCAGGTATGCGCAGACGAGCGGGCCACATTGCAGGCGTTCCCTAGGGCCGCCTGGCCCTACGCGCAATGAACGTTCTGATAGCCGACTTCCCGGCGGCAGAGAGTAGCTAATTCTGCGCCCGGGCTCGAAGGTGTGCCGGTAGTGCTGAATCGGCCACCGAAGCTCCGAGCAAGCACAATTTCCGTACGTTCCCACAGCCACATCCGCCCTTGAGGCCACGCTGGTGCACATGCGCACACGTTCCAACTAGTTCCCCTGTGGGAGGTGGGGCCTGCGAGGCGGAGCTGAGCTGAGCTGAGCTGCCCGAGCGATGAGATCATTCCTGGAGGCGAGGCGCGTGTGGCCCCGCCCTTCGACATTAGTCTTCCAACGAGATGAGAGCTACGCGCTGTCTACGTTTCAGTGTTAACGGTTGCGGCGCGGACACTGGTTCCGGCGCACGCGCACACGCGCCTGGGGCGGTGGTGGGAGGCTAAGGGCGCACGGGAACCGGCGGGCGCGGCGATGGGCGAGGCGGACGCGGGAACTCCCTCTTTCGAGATGACCTGGAGTAGCACGACAAGCAGTGGTTACTGCAGCCAGGAGGACTCGGACTCAGAGCTCGAGCAGTACTTCACAGCGCGTACATCACTGGCGCGCAGGCCGCGCCGGGATCAGGTGGGGGCCGGGGGTTGCGGGAGGCGGGCTGGGGGCGGTCGCTGGGACCCCGCTCCTCCCCGGTAAGTTGCCTGGTCGAGAGCTTGTGGGCAGCCCCGCCCTGCCGTGAGCGTGGGCCAGCCCTCGGAACCGTGTGTTGGGCTTTCAGCGCGTCGGTACTGAGTGCTGAGGCCTTGCTGTTTCTGTCACAGACCGGTTGAACCAGGGGAAGCAGCTTAGTGGCATGGGGTAGACCAGGGACAGGCATTATCCACCGATTACTAAGGCTGACTGCGCAGTCTAGACTAACACCTCTATTTCCGCGTGCGGGCGCTCCCACCCCCTCTCTGGGGGACCAGGAGGAAGTGGAGGGGGAGGAGTCCTCTCCGGGAATTGAGAAGTGTTTAGGAGAGAGGCAAGGGAAGGTCCAGGCCCCTCCGTTTGCACTCCTGATGTGTGCCATGAGTGTGGCCACCAGGCTCAGATAACTGTTACGGAGATGGTACACTTCAGAAGAGCACCCTGGTCAGGCCATCAGGAAAGAGAGATGGGGACCGTGAAGTAAAGTTCAGTATACCTGACAGCAGTGGGGCAGAATTCCTTACATGAGCCAAGAAAAGGGAGTTGTGGATAACTCTTTAGGGGAAAATTCTATACCTGGAAAGCTGAGCCCGGAGTTTGGGTGCAAGGTTTGAGTGTGGATCCCTGGGACTGTCCCTGTGTCACTCAGGCCTGAGCCATCTTCCATTGTGGAAAGGTAAGAAAACCACAAGACACTAACCAATTGAAAAGGAGGCTGGGGAGTCCCAAGTTGTATGTAAAATAAAACCATCAGTCACTATGGACAGTGGCAGAGTAGAGGGTGGGTGGCTATAGTGTCGCAGAAGGGAAATTCCATGGTATCCCTCTGGGACAGCTGTTGGAATCCTCCTCCAGCAGTCAGCTTCGGAAAATGGAAAAAAATACTCTTCCTCCTCTAGAATCCTGGGAGGACAGTGCAGTACCTCCAGTCCAAGTCCCTTGTTCTATGAATAAAGCTACTGAGGGAGGTTCACCTGGAGAAGGGAAGGGGCTGGAACTGAGGTCACTGCATCCCAGCTCAGGGTTCCTAGATAACCCAGGAAGGGAAGAGGAAGGACCCAGGCTAGAGCTCAGGGCCATCACAAGGAAGGGGAATGAGTTAGTGCCATCTCTTTGATCACCCTGTTCTGTAAGTAGAATTCTCTTCCTTTTTGCCCTGGCACTAATCTGCTCAGCTTTCCTCCTGCCCCTAGCACCCCTTCCATCCTGACACTCCTTCCCACTGGGGTACTTCTTCCTGTCTCAAGCCCTCTCCTTGGGCCTGAACAAACACATCCACCCTTTATTCCCAACCTCCAGCCCTCATTTTACCTCTCAGATCCCTTGTTTTCCAGGGTCCAGACCATTTGTTCTTACTAGTCCTACAGGGTCTCCCACTGTCTCCAACAAGCTTTCTGCTAGAGTTTTTTTGTTTTGTTTTGTTTTCAGTATTTATTTGTTTATTTATTTGGTTGCTCCGGGTCTTAGTTGTGGCACGCAGGATCTCCGTTGCAGCATGTGGGATCTTTTAGTTGTGGCATGCAGGATCTAGTTCCCTGACCAGGGATGGAACTCGGGCCCCCTGCATTGGGAGCGTGGGGTCTTAACCACTGGACCACCAGGGAAGTCCCTAGAGTTTTCACTTCTCAATGCTCTTTTCCATCTAGGAGACTTTTGGAAACTTGGGGAAGCAAATCGGCTTCAGTTCCCACCCCTCCCCCAACCTCAGTCCTCAGTGCCATGTACTTGCTGGCCACTGAACAGCAGCAGGTTCTAGGTAAAGAGCATACTGCTAAAAGGCTGTGGACTCTACCCTACCCTACCCCCTCATCTTTCCTTCCTATTGTCCCCATGAGATGGTTTAAGCTTAGGGGGCTCCAAGGCAGTAGTCAGGAAGAAGCCTGGCTGTCCTGGGCTCAGAGCTGAGCACAAGGTTAAGCCTATTCTGCAGGAGACCTTCTGATGGGAACTCCCCTGGGACAAGGCATTGGTCAGTGATGATCTCACCTGTGTCTGTGACACTTTCATTCCTACTAGGGCCTATCTGACGTCAACAGGAGGTAAGGGTGATGCAGTGGGACCAAGGGAGTTTGGCAGAAGCCCTGGCCCATACTCCACCCTTCAGACAAGAATCCAGTCCCCGGAGGAACAGAGGAAGGGCTGAGTGGTAAAGCTAACACCTTTGGGCTAAACCTCTAGACAGCAGAGAGGAGGTACATAAGCCTCCCTGTTTGGCAGTTGTGGGACAGGCTTTACCAGGAGGCTGCCCATGCCAACTTCTGGCAGATTGGATCCTGGCCTGAAGCTGCCATTTGTGAAGATTGGGTCAAGATCAAATGGCATGTCATAGTGGTTTCCTCACTATGTTTGAGACATGCAGGGCTGGCCCAAGTCCCCCACCAAGGAGGCTAGGGTTGTAGACGTTGCCCTTCTCGTCCTGCCCACTGGTCGCTGGGCTCTTGGTGTGTACCATTCCCCCTACCTCTCACCCTGCAGTGGGCCATGGCCAGAGCAGAGTGGCAAAGTGGACTGCCTTCTCCAGGGTACACCCTGACCCCATCCAACTAGGGTGCTGGGATCAAGCTGTTCCTTTTCAGAGTCCCCGATCTTTTCCTGGCTCCTAGCCTCATGCTTTCAGTTGCCTTGGTTTTAAGGTATCCTTAGGGCCTCACCCGGTGCTGAGGAGGCTCCAGGCAGGTGGCAGAGAGAAGCCAAATGATTCTGCCTTGGCTGTCTCCACCCATAGCATGCAGAACCAGGGGCAGTGATGGGTTCTTCTCATCAGGCCTCAAACTTTGTTGTCAGTTTCCAAAGGCTGCCCACAGGCCATTTTTCAGAGTGGTCCACCCAGGGCTTAACCTCCTTGCCTGTGACATGCATTGCAGAGGAATGGGTTTCATAAGGATCCTATGTCCATGCTTGCCCATCTTTCAGGATGAGCCCGTGGAGTGGGAGACACCTGACCTTTCTCAGGCTGAGATTGAGCAGAAGATCAAGGAGTACAATGGCCAGATCAACAGCAACTTGTTCATGAGCCTGGTGAGTTGACAGCCTGTTTTGGAGAGAGACAGGAACCCAACTGTGTGCCTGATGCCCAAAGGGTCACAGCTGAGGTATTCTTGGGTAGACCCAAGCAGTGATTTATTCCCACTCAGCCTAGCCCCAAGTGGACTGGTAGTGCCCAAATCTGTTCCATCTCATCTAGCATCTAGTCATGGTTTGGTTTCTCCTCTTTAGAACAAGGATGGCTCCTATACAGGCTTCATCAAGGTTCAACTGAAGCTGGTGCGCCCTGTCTCAGTTCCTGCCAGCAAGAAGCCACCCTCCTTGCAGGATGCCCGGCGGGGCCCAGGGCGGGGTACAGCTGTGAAACGCCGCACCTCCTTCTACCTGCCCAAGGATGCTGTCAAGCACCTGCATGTGTTGTCACGCACACGGGCACGCGAGGTCATCGAGGCCCTGCTGCGCAAGTTCTTGGTGGTGGATGACCCCCGCAAGTTTGCACTTTTTGAGCGGGCTGAGCGCCATGGCCAAGGTGGGCTTCCCACCCCACCCCACCATGTGTGAGGGTATATATGCATGTGCCTGTGCACGCAGGAGCTGAGGGGGCTGGGCCTGCCTCTAATCAAACACTCCCTTCCCCCTGCCTGGCTCTCAGTGTACCTCCGGAAGCTGTCAGATGATGAGCAGCCCCTACGGCTACGGCTCCTTGCAGGGCCCAGTGAGAAGGCCCTAAGCTTTGTCCTGAAGGAGAACGACTCTGGGGAGGTGAACGTGAGTAACAGCCCTCCTTAGTTTCTTGGTTGTGACTGGGCAGGACTGGTGGGTTGCAGGCTTGAAGGAGGAATAGGGCTGCAGACAAGCCCTGCAAAGCCTCTCCAGGAGTACATGAGCCTTGTAGCTAAAGTGAAGGCTTCCAGGAAACTCATGCCAAGGTCTAGCGCTTGTCCCAAGAAGCCAGGAAGAACTGTCTTGGTGCACTGCTCTTTCCTATTGTGGAAAGTCCTCAGGAGATGCAGGAGTCCATCTGATGGCATTCTGATCTCAGGCCAGGTCAAAGCCACACAGATGGCACAGGACAACATGCAGGCACCCCCTTCAGGCATTAGAACCTTTTACCTGGAAGCTTTACAGCTCCAAGGTAGTGCATCTGCAGAGTGAGATCAAACTCAGAGAGAGTGGTCATGACCTGTTCACAAGTAACTAGGGAATGTTTGGTTTGGTTGCCTGTCCACGAGGTGACTGCCCTACTTTGTGGGGCCCATCTTCTATATGGATTGTTGTTGGGAATCCTAACACAGACCATTCAGGCAAGAACCTGACATTAGAAAGCCCCATCCTAGTTGTGTGATCGTGATGCACTGGTGTTGTTTGGGGAGAGCCTGCTGGTTTGGCAGTGGCCTGCTGTAGCCTGTGTCTCCCTTCTCCCCCTACAGTGGGATGCTTTCAGCATGCCTGAGCTACACAACTTCCTACGCATCCTGCAGCGGGAGGAAGAGGAACATCTCCGCCAGATCCTGCAGAAGTACTCGTATTGCCGCCAGAAGATCCAGGAAGCCCTGCATGCCTGCCCCCTGGGGTGACCTCTCGTACCCCTGGGTGGAAGGAGGAGAGTAGGCAGCGCCAAGGGCGTGCCGTGTGAGTGTGCAAAGGGCCACGTGGCCCAAGGAATGAGTGTGCATGGAGGCCCTCTCTTGCTGGGGGAATGAGCCCAGAGAACAGCGAAGGAGCTGGCCCCCTGTGTCCACCAGTGGGTGTAGCAGAGCATGGCTCTGCGTCCTTCTGCCCTTTGTGTACTGGGTCATGGTGGGCCAGGGTTGCCCTGGGAAGCTGCTCCAGGCTTGCAGCAGGGGTAGAGGAGACAGAAGTCTCCTTAATTTGTGTCTCAGATATGAGAATCTTGGAGACGCTACAAACAGAATAGGGTCATGTTTGCAGGGATGAGGGCCCTCACCTATGGTGAAAGGTTGTGTGTTTCGGGTCTTGGATGGGGTCTCAGGACAGCCCTATCAGAACCGAGCGTGGGTGTTCAAGGTAAGACAGGCATCAAGAAAGAGTCTAGGGTTCCCTCTACTGCACCCTCTGACTCCTCACACACCCTGGGGTCAGGGAGTGCTGGCTCATGGTGCAACAACAGTGCCTCTGCCTCCTCCAAGGAGGATGTCCCTGTGCCAGGGTCTGTGTGAGTGTGGGCACTGGCCCAGGTCTGTGCCTTGTTTGCCAGTCAAAGCCAGGGTCTTTCCCTTGGGTATTTTTGATGATGTGTGCGAATGTATGTAATATTTTGTGGCCTCAGTTGAATGCCTCCTGTGGGGGAAGGGGTGGGGGTGACAGTCATCAGGGCCTGGGGTCTGAGAGAATTGGCTAAATAAAGATTTAAGAATTCTCCTGCTTTGGGATTCTTTATTATGGGCCCTCATCTGCAGTTGCCCCTCATGCCAGTGACTGCCAAGGTTGATGGACAGGCTCAGAGCACCTTTTCAAGTGGGACCATGGGACAAATTTGTGAAGGATGTGGTGTATGGATATGTATTGAGTCATCACTCAAACCCCGGGGCTCAGGTCGTGGTGGGGGAAAGAACATCGGCTGCAGCCAGAGCTTAGGGAAACCACACACTCCAAGCTGTGGAAGGCGCTTCACCAGATATTGAGATAACTACTGTGGATCAGACACGGCTCATGGCACCAAAGGTACAGATATGTTAACTCTTGCCTTCATGAAGCATGGCTTCTGGTGGATCTGGAAAGAGTTCTGAATTTGAAGTTCTTCAGCCCTGAATGTAAATATACGACTACATTAAGCCAATTCCTTAATTTTTCCTTAGGTTCGGTTTCTTTGCCACGTGCCATAGTGGGGATCGTAAAAACGGTGTGGGGATAGAATGCGGGCAGACAGGCACTGCCCAAACTGGCCTAGGGTCAGGCCCTAAAGTGCTGCTTTGGTTGGGCAGGCCCGCTGAGCCTGACCTCTGGGGGTCGGGGATTTCGGAGCCGCAGTACAAGCTGAAGAAACCAGCTGGAGAACACAGCCACCGCTTTCCAGGCTGTGAGCTGCCCCAGCTGGAGAGAGCGTGGCCTGCTGGGACCTGACGTCTCGCAGTGCATGCTGGGATACCTAGCATCTGAGGGCAGCTATTAGTCCAGCCCCGCGGACCGACGAGAGAAGCAGCCAATCAGAGGCAGCAGCATACGCAGTGTTAGGAAGCGGAAGTGAGGTTTCCGTGGAGACAGCGGAGCCTGCGGAAGGCGGCGGCGGCCGCGGCGGCACCTGCGAGCGGAGGCCTAGGCGGGGCATGGCGGCGCGGACGGCCCTGTGAGAGCGAAGCTGCCGCGGGGCCCGCCATGCGCCGGCGGCCCTGACATGGGCGCCAGCGGCTCCAAAGCTCGGGGCCTGTGGCCCTTCGCCTCGGCGGCGGGGGGCGGCGGCCCGGAGGCGGCTGTCGCTGAGCAAGCTTTGGTGCGACCGCGAGGCCGAGTCGTGCCCCCCTTCGTATTCACTCGCCGCGGGTAAGGGCGTGGGGTTCCGCCCCCGGGAGGACAGACGGGCGGCTGGGTGCCCCGCGTCATGGGGCGCTCCCGCCGCTGTACCCCCTACACCCGAGTCAGGACGACTCCCATATTTCAGGCTCCCAGAGGAACAAGGGGTGGGGAAAGCCGAGCAGTCGGTTCCTGGCGGCCTGGCTGCTCTGAAGGTCTCCCGAGGAGAAGAGTGGGCCTGAGGCTTGTCCTGGGCAGGTCCTCTTCACGGTGAAGCTAAGATAGGGCCTCCCTGAGACTTCAGAACCTCTTCCTTTCATCCCATCCCTCTCAACCTGCAAGCTGAAGGCTCCTATCCTCCCTCACCCCCAGTTCTCCCTCGAGGAGAATGACCCTCTGTTTTGTCTGTTTCTGTTCCCCACAGTGGTGGGGTTGGACCTCTCTGGGTAGTGGCCGGGAAAGCAGGACTGGTCCCCAGCGTTGGGGATGGGGCCTGGGGAAAAAGACCCTCACCCAGGTATGTTTCCCAGATCTGGAGCACTGACCTCCCCCCTCCCCCAAGCGGCCCAGACAGGAGCACTAGATTGGCCTGGCTGTGACGGGCCCTGGGGAGTGACACTCAGGTGATGCTGGAGATTTGGCTGTAGTTACTAGGGGGACCCCAACATTGGCAGTTTGGCTGCATCAGCCACCTGGATGGGGGAGGATGCAAGCTTTTTCCCTTTAGGCTCCCTCCTAGCTCAGGCATCTGCTATCTCAGGCTTTGGCCCTGGGCCAGCAGTGTCTTCTGGAGTGAGACCAACATGCCCAGGCCACCATCCTGCCCACTCTCGAAGCCCTGGGTGAAGGCAAGGGCCTGATGGAACGGCTCCTCTTGCTGAACAAACCAGTGATTTTTTGGTATGGCCTCTCTTCTCATAGTCTGACAGAGTAGCACTGGCCACCACCCCACTCCCCACTTCCTTCTAGTAGACCCCAGATCCTAAGCAAGGGATTTTCCAGGCATACTAACCTCCCTTCCTCCCACCAAGGTTGTTCCTCCCTATTTGGGGGAGGGCATACTTCCCTGTGGTCTGTGGCATTTGCCATGACTAGTTCGGGGCTCCAGCCCAGCCTGTTCCCCTCTCCCTCTGCACAGCTCCATGTTCTATGACGAGGATGGGGATCTGGCTCACGAGTTCTATGAGGAGACAATCGTCACCAAGAACGGGCAGAAGCGGGCCAAGCTGAGGCGGGTACATAAGAACCTGATTCCTCAGGTGAGGGGCTGGGCAGTGGTCATAGAGCCTATGTTGATTGTGTGGAGGTAGACCCAGATGGGGTCTGCTCTTATGGTGGGGGCTCTTCGGGGAGGAGCTGGGAGGAACAGGAAGGCTTCCTGGAGTAGGGGCCCTGAGCTGGCCCTCACTAGCCTCTGTTTCCACGGCAGGGCATCGTGAAGCTGGATCCCCCCCGCATCCACGTGGATTTCCCTGTGATCCTCTATGAGGTGTGAGCCTGAGGGGTGGCAGGCATAAACACCCCCTGCCCCAGCAAGAAACCCCCAGGCTCAAGGTGTGGCTTCCATTGAGGAACCTAGGCTGGGGCCACAACCGTGAATAAACTCCACTGGCCCGGAACCTTCAACTGTGAGCAGGGCAGTCCTACAATGCTGGTTGGGTGTTGGTTTGTATGTGGACAAGAGGTGGCTGGTGGCTGGCAAGGGCTGATGGCGGAGTTACCAGTCCACCTTTCCGAGCAATCCCTACAAGGAGCATGGCAGGGCATATGCTGGTCAGGAATGCCTGGTTCCTGTGCCCTTGCCTGGCCTGCATTCTTCCAAGCTTGCCTGGGGCCCAGCCCTGCTGGAGGCTACAGCACTTTACAAGTAAGGTCTGCCTTTTTCCAGCCCCAGGGCTGTGGGAGCTGTACACAAATGGGAACTTCCTTTCCCTCACTTCCTTTACCCTCTCGTTGGAGCATTTCAGCCGTTTGCTACCTCGATTCCTCCTGTGTTGGACAGAAGCTGGGGGCAGAACAAGCCTGATTCTTCCTGCCTACCTGCCCATCTGTTCCCACCCCCAGATGGATGGACAGTTTGCTGGCTGTTAATAGGTGTGGGAGGTTTCTCCCTCTACCCCGGGCTGGGCTGATCCCTCCCCACTGCAACTAGTTGTTGACCCCCACCCCAATTGAGAGGGCATAGGATGGGGATCAGGAAGGGTTCTGGATGCCTGTGCCTATGGGGTGTTGCCACATCCCACCTACTGTGTCTAATCCCCCTTGCCCTTACACACCCACCACCCTGTGATAAGGGACAGCACCCTAGGGCTGGTGCCAGTAGCTCTGAGGAGCCCACCACCCCTTCCCCTACAGTGTACCCATCCCTTCAGGATCAGTAAGAGAAAAGTACTGGAGCCCTGGGTAGGGACAGAAAGGAGAGAACAATCATAAAGGAATACTTAAAATGTGAAAGCTTGTAAATAGTCTAGTCCAGGATGTTGGGGCAGAGTCTGATTTCTACATAAAAATGACTTTTTTTTTTTTTTAATTCCTTACTGTGCAAACTGTTCTTTAAGTGTGTGAGAAATGGCTTGGGGAGGGTAGCCCTCAATCTAGGAAGGCTGTTGTGTTATTTGTTCAATAAAATTATTTGTAGACCCTGCATACAAGAATGACATCTCTGAGGCTTGATACCCAGTATCTAGACCACCACCTGGGCATAGTAGGTGGGCCTGGGTGGGGGACTCCTGTTGCCCACGTCTCCAGCGAGGCCGAGTGAGCCTGAGCCTAGCCTGCGGCCATTCCAGCCACAACCAGCAGGTGGCAGTGTATTCACACAGACCTCATTGCAGACCCCCTCAGGATGGAGAACCATTCGTACTTGTGTATTGTGTTCAATAAGCGGGGACCCCTGGAATTGGAAGGCCCTGGGGTACCTCACTAGGGATTGGCCCCACCTGCCTGACCTGAGGTGAGAGTGTGACCACACAGGTCTGGAAGTTGTCCTGCCCCCAGCTGTGCCAGCTGACCCCACATGAGGTCACAGCCTGAGCCCCATGGACCTCCAAGGCCCAGCCTTAGGTGGACAGCAGCCGAGTGGGTACCACTGCCCTTGACCTACTGCGAGGCTCTGCAGCCCAAACCTACTTGCACTACCAGGAGAGTAGGCTTGGGGCTTCTGTTCCAGCAGGTAAAGCTCAGCTACCCAATACTTCCTCTGGTCCTTTCTGCCCCGTCTTCTCACCTGCAGCCTGCTCCCTGTGGACATTTGGCCTACACTTCTCAGGTCCTGCTATGAGGCTGGTTCTCTACTAGGCCTAGCCCTTGGCCATCAGCCCATCTCCCAGTAAGGGAGGAGGGAGTTCAAGGACACAGGCTGCTGGGTCTGGGAAGTTGGCCTACCTGTCTTTTGGAGGTTTAAACTTGTCAGGTGTAGAGCAGGATCACCCTCTGCAGCCTGGACTTGCAGTTTTTCTTTGGGCAGCTTCCCGTTTTCCCAATAAGATGCCAGGCATAAGGCCCTATCGTCGTCGTCCACTGTCCCTCCCACTTACTGCCCCAAGGCCAGGGTTCTGCCATGCTGGGTGGCAGCCCATCACCACTGTCCCAGTGTGGGGGAACTCCCTGTGCTGGGCCTGCCCTAGCTGACCCCAAAGCTGGAAACAATGGGGGTCATGGCTGTGCTTCCCCACTCCCTCCTACTGGGCTGTGCTCACTTCCTTCCTGAGGAAGTGTCCCTGCCCTGGGACAGTCTGGTCTGGCCTTTGTTTCCCCAGGGGCCCCCAGCCTTGGAGCTTTTAAGGCCTGTGTCCCTTGTGGAGCCAGCACAGTGGTCCAGGGACACCACCCTCCCATGCCATGTCCTGAACTCCTTGGTCATCAGGGTAGACTCTAGGATATGTGCCCATCTCCCCCAGTCCCCCAGTCTTACACAGCCTTCTGTTAGGAGAGAGGGCCTGGGCATGAAGGAGGTGGGCCGGTAGGGTCGGGGGGTGGGTAGGCTCAGGGTGATTTGAGGGTGTGCAGATTTGTACCTCTGGAGGGGTCTGCTGGGACCCTGCTGCAGCCCTCCTGGGAGCTAGCCACGTTATGGGCACCCCCTTCCCACAGGAATACACCCCTTTCCTCACCCATGTGGTAAGGAGCCCCATACTCTGCAGCATCTTAGTGAAATCCACCCAGGAACATCCTCTGGCAGGAGAGCACCCTGCAGAACCCTCCCAGGCCCTGCCCCTCCCCCCAACAGTCACCCACATCAACACATTGTCCACTCTGTCACACTTGGGATGCTTCCGCTCTCAGTGGAAAAAAATTGACTCAACACCCCCACCCCAGGGCTGGTTCTCTTCTTCACCACCTGCTTTGGGGGATCATCTGCCAAACATCCCCCAAGTAGTTTGACCTCCCCAAGCACCACCACCAGGGCCTCTTCACTCACAAGCTGCTGGATTTGAGGATGGACCTCAACCTTAAGGGCAGGTTGGGGAGAAAAGCTTTCAGTGTTAAGGAAGCTGCCAGCATGGGGGAGGCTGGCACCTGAACCAGGTCCCCCAGTCTTCCTGTCACCTGGTGCGGTTTGCTGGGCCAGGGCCTACTCAGGGGAAGGGTGGGGCGGGCAGCCAGCCAGCAGGGCATGCCGGAGGGAAACGGTCAAGGCGGTCCCCTCCCCCGCGCATGTTCCTGGCCCTTTCCTCTCTGAGGGGCAGCAGGAAGTGAGGAGAAAGGGCCGGGGCGGGAGGCGGGAGCGGGTGGGAGGGATGGGGTTTATCAAGTTGCCGGCGGGCTGCCCGGAGGGCAGCAGCTGGTGTGAGTAGCTTGTCTGGAGACTTACCCCGGGAAGGAGGGAGGTCGCCGACCTACTGGGCCGACGGACTCCCACACAGGTGAGCCCAGGGCAGACGACTGGTCTGCACCCTGGTACATGCGCTCACAGCAGCGCTCCCTGCCTCTCCTTCCAGGCGCGCGGGCGGGGAATGGGCTGGCCATACAGACCCGGGCCCTTTGGGGAGCTGAGGATCCCGGGGGAGCGGATCTAGGAAGAGGCAAGGAATACTCCCCCCATTCCAGCTCCAAGCCTGCTCCCCGGAAGGAGGGGCTTGCAGGACGAAAGGACTTAGGATACTCGGCAGAGGCCCAGGGGAAACCCTCTGGCCGGGCCGGCTTTCTCTGCCATCTGGCCATGAACTTCTGCAAGGGTGGCAGCTTCCTCAGAGTTGAAAGGAAGCCTTGGGGGCTCCCACAGGCCTCCCAGAGACTGGACAGGGGGCGATGGGAGCCCAGGGATCGGCCTGTGCCTGATGCAGGTCGGGGGCAGGGGGACGCCCTATCCCCAGGACCCGCTGGGCTTACTGGCCCCAGCCGGGCGGGCCTAGCTGCGACCCACAGCTCGTGTTGCCAGGACAACCACTGCTTCCACCCAGTCCTGGAAGAGCTAAGACGCGGGTGCTAGGCCCCCTCCCCAAGTCTGGCAGGGGGCGGGGATTCCCTTCAGACCAGGGTCGGGGGAAGGGGGCCCTGATCCGTAGGGGGCGGCACATTATTGTCCTGCGAGACCGGAGGTCGGCTCTGGTCACCGTCCCCCTTTCCATACAAAGGGGCCCCAGGACTGGAGACTACGCTCTGGGATGCTGAGCCAGATTCTCTACTACCCCCGGCCAAGGCCTCGGGGTCCCACAGCACCTCCTTCTGGCCGGGTGACGGAACGCCACCTCCTTTATTCCCTCCCCGACCCCCGTCCTTTATGCTGTCCCTTTAAGCGGCTGGCCGCGTCGCAGAGCAGGGAGGACTGTACCACCGGCCGCAGGCTGCGGGGGGGAATTTGGGGCTGACTGGCCCTCACGGCTGAGACTCCACAAGAAAGTCCCATTTGGAGGGGTCTCACGGTCCCAGATTGATGGCCACATTCCTCGGCAGAGGATCTGGGGACCTTGGAGCCCAAAACGCAGCACTGGCTGCCCGAAAGTCAGGCACACCTTTCCGCCCCCGCCGCAAATCCTGCGCAGGGCCCGCCTCCGCGCTGAATTCTTAAAGGGCCCGCGGGCTGGGGGGGCGGAGCCAGTAGAGGCGCCGAACCGGGGCAGTGCCTGGTGGAGCGGCCGGAGCGGGCCGGGCTGGGGCGGGGATGGCGATGGCCATGGCGCAGGTCCCGGCGGCTCCCTGCGCGAGGTGAGGGAGGGCAGTGCGAGCCTGGAGGCTCTCTCCGCGGGCTCTGTTCTGAGCCCCCAGGGAGGAGGCCCAGGACCCCCCCCCAACTCTGGGCCGGGTTCAGCCCCCACGTGCGGGGCGGGGGCGGGGTCCCGGACAAAGGCCAGGTGGAGTGGGCTTTACCCCGGACCGCTTGGCCCGCGGGCGCGATCATTCCTGATAGCTGTAGAGGGAAATGCCGGTCTGCCAGCGCCACCGTGGGAGATCCACCACCCCTTTGTCCCCGCGGGGCCTCCACCAAGCTTGGGAGAGTGCGCTGAGACAAAGTCTGTTAGCCTCACTCTGCTGCTGGGCGGGTGCTAAAAAAGATACCAGCTCTGGGGCTGTGTTACAGCTTCCTAGCTGCTTCATCAGCTGTGCCTTGCCTTACCCAAATGCTATGGTTTCTCAGGACCAAGAGTACTTTACAGGGTAGAGTGGGCCTCGGTTTGGGGCCCACTGGGGTGGTATTCAGTCATGTGTGAGTCTCTGGGCAGTGAGTCTGTAGCTCAATTCGTCCAGTTCTCAGAGGGGTCACAGACCTAACAAGTTCCTGCCCAGCCGTAGGCTACCTGCTCTAGGAAGGAGCCCTGGCAGTGAGTTATGGGGGTGTCTTGCCTTGCGCCTCAGGGGTCTGTGGTCTCTTAGACATGTTATAGCCAATAACAGGGTCTGAACAACCCTGGGCATGGTGCCCTACACAGCATGGGCTTTGGGAGTATGGATGGGTTTGGGGTGGACACCTCCAGGATTCTATAGACTGATTTGTTGTCTCCCACCTTTCCCCCAGTTCCTGAGCTAGTGCCAGGCAGGTGACACTGTCTTCCTGCAGCCCCCAGCATGTGGGCAGGCCTGGGCCCTGCCGTCACACTGGCCCTGGTGTTGGCGGTGGCATGGGCCACGGAGCTGAAGCCCACAGCACCACCCATCTTCACGGGCCGGCCCTTTGTGGTAGCATGGGATGTGCCCACACAAGACTGTGGCCCACGCCACAAGGTGCCACTGGACCCAAAGGACATGAAGGCCTTTGATGTGCAGGCCTCACCTAATGAGGGTTTCGTGAACCAGAACATCACCATCTTCTACCGTGACCGGCTGGGCATGTATCCACACTTCGATTCGGTGGCGAGGTCTGTGCATGGTGGCGTGCCACAGAATGGCAGCCTCTGGGTACACCTGGAGATGCTAAAGGGGCATGTGGAACGCTACATTCGTACACAGGAGCCTGCAGGGCTGGCAGTCATCGACTGGGAGGACTGGCGGCCAGTGTGGGTACGCAACTGGCAGGACAAGGATGTGTACCGCCGATTATCACGCCAGTTGGTGGCCAGTCGCCACCCTGACTGGCCACCAGACCGCATAGTGAAGCAGGCACAGTATGAGTTTGAGTTCGCTGCACGCCAGTTCATGCTGGAGACACTGCGATTTGTCAAGGCATTTCGGCCTCGGCACCTGTGGGGCTTCTACCTCTTCCCCGACTGTTACAACCATGATTATGTGCAGAACTGGGAAACCTATACAGGCCGCTGCCCTGATGTTGAGGTCTCCCGAAATGACCAGCTGGCCTGGCTGTGGGCTGAGAGCACGGCCCTCTTCCCCTCTGTCTACCTGGAAGAGACACTCGCTTCTTCCACTCATGGCCGCAACTTTGTCAGCTTCCGTGTTCAGGAGGCCCTTCGCGTGGCTCACACCCACCATGCCAACCATGCACTCCCGGTCTACGTCTTCACGAGGCCCACCTATAGCCGCGGACTCACAGGGCTTAGCGAGGTATGTGCCTCCCAGGGCCCTGCCTTCGTCCTTGGGAAACCACTGCAGGCCTCCTGCCCCCAAGTTTACTGGCTACTCTACATCTCCTCACCTTATTCTCTCTGTAACCCTATGAAAGGGTTGCATTGTTATCTCCATTTTGTGGATACAAAAATTGAGGGCCAGAGATGCTGAGAAATTTACCCAGAACTTTCCAGCAAATCCAGGCAGAGCAGGGACTTGGGCCTAGTATTCTGACTTTGCGGTCCATCCTGATAGGTACATACTAGGCCCAAGTGGGCCCTTGGCTTGGGAATGGGAGGCCAGAAGTGGGGGTGGAAACGGCTTAAACATTTAAGGAGAAAGTGAAACAGCTGCTGCCTAGGGGTGAGAAGGAGAAGACTGGGCTGGAGGGAGGTTAGCAGGTCTGAACAGGCTAGGGCCTGCCCACCCTGTCTGTCCTTCTCACCCTGTGGTCTCAGTATTCCCCAGTGACCATCTCTTTCCCATGCAGATGGATCTCATCTCCACCATTGGCGAGAGTGCAGCCCTGGGTGCAGCTGGTGTCATCCTCTGGGGTGATGCGGGGTACACCACCAGCATGGTAAGTAAGACCCGCCCAGCCTACTGGAGCTGAGTCTGCAGGGACAGGCAGAGCGTCTGTGCTTTTGGCTGCAAACCTCAAAGTGGTCCCCTCATCTGTCTCCCACCCGAGGAGCCCCAGTCCCAACATAGAAGACAGAGTCCCTCCCCTTCTCCTAGGAAGGGGGATTTGCTATCTTGACCAGCTGTTGAGTTCCACCCTGCCCCATCTGCCCTGCTGGGTTCCAGTCCCTGCCCCCGCCCCCTTCTTAGAAGAAATAGGAACAATGAGGGCTCAGGCTTGCGTGTGTGTGTGTGTGTGTGTGTGCGTGTGTGTGTGTGTGTGTGTGTGTGCGCGCGCGCGCGCATTGTTAAAAGAAGGTCCAGTCACCACAGTGTAGACAGAGTTTCCATCTGGGCCTGTGGACTGAGACAGCTGACCCTGATCCCTGACCTCTGCCCCCAGGAGACCTGCCAGTACCTCAAGGATTACCTGACTCGGTTGCTGGTACCCTACGTCGTCAATGTGTCCTGGGCTGCCCAGTATTGCAGCTGGGCCCAGTGCCATGGCCACGGGCGCTGTGTGCGCCGTGACCCCAGTGCTAATACCTTCCTGCACCTCAGTGCCAGCAGCTTCCGCCTAGTGCCTAGCCACGCACCTGGTGAGCCACAGCTGCGACCAGAGGGGGAACTCAGTTGGGCCGACCGCAACCACCTGCAGACGCACTTTCGCTGCCAGTGCTACTTAGGCTGGGGCGGCGAGCAATGCCAGTGGGACCGCAGGCGGGCAGCTGGGGGTGCCAGTGGGGCCTGGCCTGGGTCCCACCTCACCAGCCTGCTGGCTGTGGCTGCCCTGGCCCTCACCTGGACTTTGTAAGGGTCTCTCACACAGCTGCCAGGCAAGCTGGCCTCTGCCACAAGGGCTCTGCCAGGCATGTAGGAGCCCACAAGGGGTGGACAAACCAGAGTCTGAAGGGGCAGAGCCCCCTGGGATGCCCAGTAGGATGTCCGTACCAGCTCCCACCCCCTGTTCTAAGGGGGAGGGGCAGTCCCGTGGGAGGCCCCTTCTCTCCCTGCCAGAGAGGAAGAGGGGCACAGCTGGCCGGGGAGGACCTGACCCTACTCCCCTGCCCCTGAATAGTTTATTATTATTATTTTGGGGTCTCTTTTGTAAATTAAATATGAAACAACTGCTTCTTTGCTTGGACTGTCTGTGCCTGGGCCAGGGCATGTGAGAGAGATTTCAGGGTCTTCCATATAAGGTTTGAGCTCAGTTCTGTCTCTGTGAGACTCTCTGCTGGGGACTTCTCATCTGTAAAATGCATTCACTGGGATCTGCAGGCCAGAGCTTCCCACTCTAGCTGTCCTGCTAGGGCAGGGGCCACTGGGGGTGGAGGGACTCACAGTCTACCCCAACACCAAGGACCTTGCTTTATCCATATTGATTGGAAAGCAGTTGGGTACAACCTTCTGTGAGGGATGGGGCTCATTGTGATTCTCCTACTTGGTACTGTATCCCCAGCTGGGCTGGTGCCAGTCGCCTCGCCTTGCCCACCCAAGAAGAAAGGGGAAAGTGGATGTTTGATCTTCCCTGGCTGGGCAGGTAGCCAGATCACTCCTCCCTGCTGTTCTCACAGGCAAGGGCGTCTCCTCCACTCCCCAGTCCCAAGGACAGTGGACTTTAGCCACACGCACTTCTTCCCATCTGGCTCAGAGTCCTCCACTGGGTATGGTCAGGGGGAGGCAAGCAGGGCATTGGGATCTGAATCATGAGGTCCAGTCCCTGTCCCACTGCAGAGATGCATGATGGGGTGACGGGGAGTCATCTTCAACAGTCAGCCCTGTAATGGCCATGGGAGAGCATAGCTTGTCCCCAGCTGTACCGGGGAGAGAAGTAGCAGCCAGAGCAGTCATACCAGCTCTGACCTGCTTCACTTCCTCTGCTTCTGAAGTGAGTTATTCTGGGTGGGGCCCTGCCCCTCCCCTCAGCCATTGGACCCACACCTGGATTTCTCCTGTCCCTCCTGGATTCCTCCAGTCATCAGTGATGACTGATCCCCTGCCCTCAGATAATACCGGCTCGAGATAGACTCAAGAAACTGTCGAGCAGTGAGGAGGGCACCCCAGCCACAAGGACTCGGGAAGTAGCCTCAAGGAAGTGCTTTGTACATTGAGGTTGGGTTGGTTTTTTTTTTGTGGGGGGGGCATACCATGCACAGCACATGGGATCTTAGTTCCCCGACCAGGGATCGAACCACTGCCCCCTGCAGTGGAAGCACGGTTTCCTAACTCCTGGACTGCCAGGGAAGTCCCTACATTGAGAGTCCCTACACTGAGTTTTGAAAGGTGGGGGGTAAACGATGCTGGGAACAAAGCATGGGCAAAGGCTGGAGGAAGACAGAACACAAGTGGAGACACAGAGTTTGAGGCTAGGGTGTGACGGGGGTATGCCACAGGTGGCCCTAGAGTGGCACCAGGCCTGATTTTGTCTGATGATGGTGACTATCTTACCTGTTCAGTGAACACACTGAGCACACACATGTGCCAGGGCTGGGCTGGGTGCTGGAGATGCACCCATGAACCACACCAGCAAAGACTGCCATCCTCAGGGGTATGACGGCATAAAGGGAGATGCACTTTGGATGCCAAGACCAAGTCAGATGTTGGACAGTGGAGAGTGCTCCCCAGAGGCATGCAGGCAAGGGGATGGTGTGGTTAGAGCCTGGAGAAGCAATCCTCACCAGATCGATATTGATTCAGGTTGTAAAGTGATCCTTCATCCCTCTGGCTGCTGATGGCAGAGAACAGAGAGGAGGTGGGGTGGTAGCACTGGGAGGGAGTTGGCAAATCACATGGTGGGGGTAGGGGAGGGGTCCTGGCTGCTCGTGACCAAGGTGGGGAGATGCCGGCTGGAGAGAAGATTCAGGTGTCGATCAATAAGGCCATAAGATGATGGAGCCAGCAGAGGGAGGGCAAGGAAGGAGGAGCTGTGACTTATCTCCCCAACACCTGTGACTTCCCCTACCCAACTGTGACCCCACACACAGCTGTGACCTCCCCTACACAGATGTGACTCATGCACACCTGTTAGCTACCCTGCCCACATCTGTAACCTGCCAACACACAGGTTATCCAGACATACCTGTGACCTGACCCATGCAGCTGTGACCTGGCTGTGAGCTCAGGTTCAGGCTGGGCTGTTCAGTGCTTTCACCTGGGCCAGGAACATGATGTTTCATTCACCCCACTCTGGCAGGCAAGCCTGGGCCTGAGCACCTAGCAGGTCTCAGTTGCTAGTGTCTGAATCAGCAAACAAGCAAAATCACAAAGGAATGAACAAGCACGTCATCACTGATACACTCTTGCTCATACCCGTGGTCACACAAACATGGGGTCTCATGGTCGTAAGACAACAGGGTCTCACACACACCAAGTCCCAGGCACTGGGTCCCACACTTGCACATACACACTACTGGAGTTTGTGGAGTGTCCCAAATGTCCACTAACTGGAGCTTTACACAGACACAGTCACTGATCCAGCACATATACAAAGGGTGACAACGCAGCCCTGACTTCAGGAATACAGTGCCTTTCAGACACAGGTCCCTAAAGGAGGGATGATTTATCCACTAGGCACTGTAGGCACAGGGCCACAATACTTATACGGGCCCACAAAAATGTTTTAATTTTAATCTTTTTTAATCAGAAGAAAAAATACAGGAATAATGAATATAAAATAATGAATTCAGTCTGGATTATATCTGTCCTTATGCCAATATAGTCATAAAATATATATTTTTTAAAATATGTATTTTTTTGGCCACGCAGCACACGGGATCTTAGTTCCCCGACCAGGGATTGAACCCGTGTCCCCTGCAGTGGAAGCACAGAGTCCTAACCATTCCCTTAAAATGTTTTTTTGAGGAATGGGTCCACAAAGGTGAAAGTGCCTAGGGCCCATAGGTGTCATAATGCAGCCACGTGGGGAAGGCACCCAGACTCCAGTATCGCACACAGGGCTGCCCAGTCGGATCTGCCACCCAGACAGCCCCCATGCACTGCTTCCATCCCCACACCATCCCAAGTAAAGCCACAAAGTCCAGCCCCAGTGCTGACAGAGTGGGAGGGGCCACTTCTGGTCTAGCCCCACCTCCTACCAAGGGCACTTTGCTAGGAGTGCAGAGGTGGCTCTGCTGTCTGGCCCAGCCCTCTAACCCAGGGCCCGCCCCTCAGCCCGCCCCCAGACTGGGTGGGGTGACCCCTACAAAAGCTCAGGGTTTCCAGCAGCGGCTTCTTCCTCCAAGAGTCACGGTGCAGCTGAGGCCAGAGTTAAGGAACAGAATCTTGCTGAGCCCTGCATAGGCCCTCACCCTGAGGTCAGGAAGTTTGGAGAATGAGGCCTTTCAGCCCTGAGGTCAGCAGGGACAAGTGGGCAGATTGGCGGGTGTACAGGAGGGCTGGGCTGACCTTTCCTGCGTCACTGAGCATCCCCTCCTGCATGGGTGGCCAGGATTCCTGGGGGAAGAGACAGGGAAGCCCCTGCCTCCGTCAGTCGGCCAGCCTGGGGGCTGAGGGACCTGGCTCTCAGCCAGTCTTCTCAAGACAGATGTCATGGCTTCTGTGGCCCTTGGGGAAGAGGGGTGGGCAAGCCAGGACAAGACCTGTGGGAGACAGAGGGCAGAGGTTGGCCCAAGAGGCAACTCGGATGTGCCCTCTAGTGGCCATGTTCCCCTCAATGCCTCTCCTTTGCCCTCTGACTTCCCCGAGCCCTGCAGGTCAATGTTTACCTGAAGCCAGAACAGAGGTGGATTAATAAGGGACTTGGCCTGCCTGCCCTCAGTAGGGGTCAGAGAGTTCAAGGCCTGCTTTCAGCTCTGCTTCCCCTGGCCAGGTTTCCCTAGACCTTCCCTGTGCCACGGCAGCCCACCTGCTTCCCATCTGCACCCTCTTCCTGAACTTGCTCGGCATGGCCGAAGGCTCCAGGGACCCTGTGGTACCCAACCGGCCCTTCGCCACCATCTGGAATGCAAACACCCAGTGGTGTCTAGAGAGGCATGGCGTGGACGTGGATGTCAGTGTCTTTGATGTGGTGGCCAACCCAGGGCAGACCTTCCGCGGCCCTAACATGACCATTTTCTACAGCTCCCAGCTGGGTACCTACCCTTACTACACATCTGCTGGGGAGCCCGTATTCGGTGGGCTGCCCCAGAATGCCAGCCTGGCTGTCCACCTGGTCCGCACATTCCAGGACATCCTGGCTGCCATGCCTGCATCCAACTTCTCAGGACTGGCAGTTATTGACTGGGAGGCATGGCGCCCACTCTGGGCCTTCAACTGGGACACCAAGGACATTTACCGGCGGCGCTCACGGGCACTGGTACAGGAGCAGCACCCTGACTGGCCAGCTCCTTGGGTGGAGGCAGCAGCTCAGGACCAGTTCGAGGGGGCTGCACGGGCCTGGATGGCAGGCACCCTCAGGCTGGGACAAGCACTGCAGCCTCGTGGCCTCTGGGGCTTCTATGGCTTCCCTGACTGCTATAACTATGACTTTAAAAATCCCAACTACACCGGCCAGTGCCCACCAGGCATCCGTGCCCAGAATGACCAGCTGGGGTGGCTGTGGGGCCAGAGCCGTGCCCTCTACCCCAGCATCTACCTGCCCGCAGCACTGGAGGGCACGAAGAAGGCACAGATGTTTGTGCAGCACCGTGTGGGTGAGGCATTCCGTTTGGCCGTGGGTGCAGGGTACCCTGATCTGCCAGTGCTGCCCTATGTCCAGATCTTCTACGACATGACTAACCGCTTTCTGCCCCTGGTGAGTCTCCTGTGACCCCGCCCACCTTGTAACCTACCTTGTCAGGCGTTAGTCCAGTAAGTGAGGCCACATAGCCCTGGGGCACTTTAGCCTTGGGACACTTTCATCCATTCCCTCTCACATTCTTTGAGCACCTACTGTGTGCCAAGTTCTGTGCTAGGCACAGACAATTCAGCATTCTTCAGAAAGAAATCATCCCTGCCTGCATGGCACTCACAGGCTAGAGTAAGGACAGGCTTGCCTCTGGCCACCAGAGCTAGAGCAGGCTATGAATTATTTGTCCCATGCAATAGTGTTACAGCAGTCTGCTGTGGGGACGGAGGGAGGCCCCACAGAGCTATGCTGTCCTTTCCCCAGGAGGAGCTGGAGCACAGCCTGGGGGAGAGTGCAGCCCAGGGGGCAGCAGGAGTGGTGATCTGGGTGAGCTGGGAGAACACAAGAACCAAGGTGAGCTCAAGCCCAGGATGGGGGTGAGGGTGGGGGCAGGAGTGGGGCTGACAGGCTGACTGGGAGACCCTGGCCCACCCTTTACCCCTGCAGTCCTGGCTGACCAGCAGGTGAGTGCCTCAATGCCCTAGGTGGACCCGTGCATGGCCGTGGTGTCCTGATGCTCCCCCTCCCACCTAGGAATCCTGCCAGGCCATCAAGGAGTATGTTGACACGACACTGGGGCCCTTCATCCTGAATGTGACCAGTGGGGCTCTTCTGTGCAGTCAAGTCCTGTGCTCTGGCCATGGCCGTTGTGCCCGGCACCTCAGTCACCCTAAGGCCCACCTCATCCTCAGCCCCACCAGTTTCTCCATCGAGTCCACGCCTGGTGGTGGGCCCCTGACCCTCCGAGGTGCCCTCTCACTCAAGGATCGGTTGCGGATGGCTGTGGAGTTCAAATGTCGCTGCTACCGTGGGTGGATGGGAACATGGTGTGAGCAGTGGGGCATGTGGTGATTGGCACATGCACACATTGAGTACCTAATGCAATCTGGACCTGGCTACAGCTTTCTCAAATACAGGCACAGTCACATGAGTTACGGTCACAGTCAGAAGTACACTCAGGCACTGTCATGAGCATATGCCAGCACATTCACACCTGCTTACAGACCAAAATAGTTGCATAAGGAGTTAGAGCCTTGGGCACCCACCCAGCGGAGTTAAAAATATTTCCTCCAGAGACATTGAGCCAGTCTTTAAACTGCAGCAATCACAAGAACTGACGTTCCGGACTTCCCTGGTGGTCCAGTGGTTAAGATTCCGCGCTTCTACTGCAGGGGGCGGGGGTTCGATCCCTGGTCAGGGAACTAAGATCCTGCATGCTGAAAGAAAGAAAGAGAGGGAGGAAGGGAGGAAGGAAGGAAGAAAGAGCTGACATTCACTGGGTGCCTACTCTTTCCAAGTCCTGTGCTAGGCATTTTAAGTAGTCTAACTTAATTGTGCAATCCTAACACGATGCTATGAGGAAACTGAGGCACACACAGGGAGGGTAAG
Organism: Hyperoodon ampullatus; assembly: GCF_949752795.1. Lineage (NCBI taxonomy): Eukaryota > Metazoa > Chordata > Mammalia > Artiodactyla > Ziphiidae > Hyperoodon > Hyperoodon ampullatus. Next base: position 38,745,661 of record NC_136923.1, read on the forward strand.
CACTTTACTCAAGGTTGCAGACAGAAAATAGAGCAGCTGAGATTCAAACCCAGGTGAATCTGGGTTTGAATCTCTACACTCTACCTCTACCTCTATAGCGATGGAGCCCTTTGGCTCCTACTGTATGTCGACGGTAATCAGCCCTGCACTGCAGCCTGAATCCGTTCAGAGGTAACAGCCTCACAAATAAAGCAGACATGATTCTAACTTCAAGAGCTGTTTATTGAGCACCTAAAATGTGCAGGCGCTGGGATCCAGAGGGCACAGGAAAATTCTTTTCTCTCGCTCAGATTTGATGTCTGTCTGAGGGCGGCTGCTTCTCAGGGTAGGGCCCAAATTTCGGGAGGAAGCTCCACCTGACCGTTTCCACGCTGGGCAGGAGGCTGACGTGAGCCGAGACAAAGCTGAATTGGGGGGAGACCTATCTGAGTCTGGGGCGGGGCGGGGCGGGGCGGGGCAAGATGGAAGCCCAGCCCACCGGTAATGGAGCCGGCGCTCGGTTCGCGCTCACAGGGAGCTGGGCCTGGATAAGCAAGGGCGGGAGGGGCAGAGGTAGAGCCAGGGCAGAGATCCAGTCTGCGTCGGGTCGGCGTTATGACGCGAGGGGCCGGGGACGGGGGTTGGCCGCCCCGAAGACCCGGGACCTGGTGGTGTTCCGCGGGCCGTGACGGCTGCAGTGCGTCCGCCTCACCGCTAGGGGGGGAGCGCCGGGGGCCGGAGGGGTCCGAGCCAGAGACAGCGAGATACAGATCCGTGTGGAGCGAGGACACGGAGCATCACGGAGCCAGGCGTCAGCATGTTAGTACTGCCCCCTCCCCATGCGCGGCGTATTCGTCCTCATTGTCCCCCGCTCTCCCCGTCCGCTCCGCGCGTACAGTTCTCAAGTGACTAAGCCGCCCCGCACGCCCTCTTTGCGTCTGTCGTTCCCTCCCAGAGCATGCCGAGCCACAGCCGCCCAGAGTCAAGCTCCCGAAGCCCCCACCCCCAAACTCCACGGTTTGTCACCCAGTGGGAGGAAGGGGGAAACCGAGGCAGGAGAGACTGCCACCTCTCTCTGTGGACCCGGGAGCACCACCCACAGTGGGTGGGGTCGGCACAGAAGGGGTTAAGCCTGAGGGGGAAGTCTGGGGCTCCAGGCTCAGGGGCGGATCCTGGGGTTTCCTCTCTCCTGGTCCAGGGGTGCAGCTGCTGCGGAGGTGGCTGATGCAGGTGAGGGGCTTATAGCCCTCTGAGTGGGATGTGGTATGAGGGGAGGGGGCTACCTGTTACTGATCAGTGTGGAATTGGCCTCAAGCTCACGGGGCCTTCCTGGGGAGGTGGGGAAGGGGAGCCAGGGCATCCTCTCTGGAACAGGTAAGTAGAAGGGTGGGGCCCAGCGGCCACCTATCGCTAGAAATCCCCCAGCATTGACCCTCCTGCCAGCAGAGCCTGGGGTAGGATGGGCGCACAATGGAGTTCGGGGTCAGGAGGTCTGAGCCCCCAACCTGGTAGCCGTTGGACACCCCTGTGGATGTAGGAAGGAAGCTGTGGTTCTTATCTAGCTAGGGTGGCTACGAAACAGGCCATTGGGGAACCAGGCCTGCAGGAGCCACATTGCTGTGTGAGCCGGGCCCTTTCTGAGGGGCAGTTGGGTCCATGCCCAGTCAAAGTGTCCTGAGCTGGGCAGTGTTGGGGAGGGAGCCATGGACTCTGTGCCCCTGGTAGGGAAGGCAGTCCAGGGAGGGGAAATTTGAGCCTGATGGGTGGGTGAATGGCACCCCAATATTGGTTAGGTGGCAGGCATGGCCCAGGTGGTCAAAAAGGCTGGGACCTGGAGTAGGGAGAAGGGTGGGACACGGAAGTTCCTAGGGAAGCTGTGTTCCCTCCGAAGGGAATACAGCGTTTAAGCAGGGGGTAGTGGTGTCTAGTTTGTATGCTCTGTCTGATGGCCAGCCAGCTGCAATGGTGTAGGGCTGGATGTAGAGGAGGACAAAGCGGTAGTCAGAGCAGGCTGGGGCCTGGAGTCTTGAGTTCTGCCCTAGCCTTTAGCCCTCAGCCTCCATCCAGTGTAAGGCAGAGCACCCAGGATCCATCCCCTCTGCTCTCCACCTGAGTCAGGTCCCCCAGGTATAGGGGATGGGATCCTCCAGGTCACCTGCCATCAGGTGAGTATGGGGACAAGGTGCAGCCCACCAGTTCCAGGATGCGTGGCCCTCCTTAGCACTCTGTCAGCCACTCCCTGCCCCAGCCCCATCCTCCCTTCTGGCACAGCCCAGCATGGCTGTTGTCCACAGGAGGAGCACCCTTCTGGTCTCAGGAGATACCACTGCCTGGAGACTGTGGCCTTAACTCCCAGCCTGGCACTGAGCTACCTGGAACCCAGCAGGAGATGACCTTGGCTCCCAGCCTGGCAGCTGAGCCTGGATCCCACATGTAGGCGAGAGCTGACTCTGAGCCCTGGCCCAGCCAAGCTGACCCCTACCCTAGACCCTATACACCAGGTGGCGCTGATCCTGAGTACCACTCCAGCCTAACTGACTCTGGATCCTGCATGCCAGCCAGAGGTGACCCTGAGATCCAACCTGGCCAAGCTGATCCTGGATCCTACACACCAGCCAGATCTGACCCTGAGCCCCAGGCTAGCTGAGTTGACCCTGGGTTCTGCATGCCATCCAGAGATGACCCTCAGTCCTGGCTCAACTGAGTTGACCCTGGATCCCGCACGCCAGCCAGAGGAGACCCCAGCCCCCAACCTGGCTGAGCTGACCCTGGAGCCTGTGCATTGCCGACCTGAGCTCCTGGATGCCTGTGCCGACCTCATCAATGAGCAGTGGCCCCGCAGCCGCGCCTCCCGCCTGCACTCCTTGGGCCAGTCCTCCGATGCCTTCCCCCTCTGCTTGATGCTGCTGAGCACCCGTCCCACGCCAGAGGCAGCCCCCATTGTGGTGGGCCATGCCCGCCTGTCACGGGTGCTGGACCGGCCCCAGAGCCTCCTAGTGGAGACGGTGGTGGTGGCCCGAGCCTTGCGGGGCCGGGGCTTTGGCCGCCGCCTCATGGAGGGCCTCGAAGCCTTTGCTCAGGCCCGGGGCTTCCACCGGCTACACCTCACCACCCATGATCAGCTGCACTTTTACGCCCACCTGGGCTACCAGCTGGGTGAGCCTGTGCAGGGCCTGGTCTTCACCAGTCGGTGGCTGCCTGCCACCCTGCTCAGTGCCTTCCCCAGGGCCTCCTTTCCCCGGCCACCCTGCAAGGCCCCTAGCCTGACTGCCCAAGCTGCCCCAAGAGCCCCCAAGGGGTCATCATTGCCGCCACCCCCACCCCTGCCTGAGCCCTTGACCACCCCACCCCCACCTCCAGGAGGGCCCCCTCCACAAAGCCTGCTGGAGACTCAATACCAAGACCTGAGAAGACGCCCCATATTCTGGATGGAGAAAGACATCTGAGGGCTACCCAGGGCAAGATGCTGTCTTTCTGGGTCAGTTGACTGCTCAGGACAGTACCAGCCTCAGCCCACTGGCCATCCCTCAGCTTCTAGCCCCTGAGGGCAGCTTTGGCCTAGGCATGTCTCCTGAGTGCCAGTGGAGATGGCGCCATGGCTGTGGCTCAGAGCTCTCAGTGTGGCTGAATAAAGGCTTCTGTTGGGTGTGGTTGTGACAGTGTATTTGTTGACCCCCACCCTCATCTCCCAGCCTTGTCTTAGGTCCTCTGTCCCTGCAGGGGCCCTCAGATCCACCTCGGCCTTAGGGCCATGGGTGGAGGGACACCTGCCTTTTACCTCTCTCACTCTGCCAGGCCCAGGGGACAAGGAGACATTCACTTATCACCATTCACTGAGCACCTGCTGTGTTACAGGCCCTGGACTGGGCACAGGCAGTGGGGAACTAGACAGATAGGGTCTCAACCCAAGGGACAGGGCAGGCATACTGTGGCAGGATCCATGCTGGGACAGCGGGAGCTCAAGTTTCCTCACTCTGCTTGGAGATCTGGGAGACCTCCCAGGGCAGGTGATGTCATAGCAGAGACCTGAGTGCTGAGTAGAAATTAAGCCAGGCAAGGTGGGGGCTGAGTGTTCTTGGGGCAGGAAACAAAATGGGCAGAGGAAAGAAGGGGACTTGTGAAAGCTGTAGGTGGGGGAGGTGTCAGAGGGCACGGTGGTGCCATGGCAGAGATGGACAATACAGAAGGGGAGCTGCCCAAGCCAGCTTGGGTTGTGGCTGCTCTGAGAGGCCTATGAGACCCCTTGGGAACCAGGCTTTATGCACCTCCCTTTCTTGTGAAGAGGAGCTGAAGGAGTTTTCCCAGCTTTCTCTGCTGTGTGGAAGGTGTGGCCATGGCCATGCAGTCTAAGCTCACACCCCTTCTCTCCTGCAGGTTTCCATCCCTGGGGCATGACCATGCAGCTAGGCCTGGCCCTGGTGCTAGGGGTGGCCCTGTGCTTGAGATGTGGCCAGCCCCTGCTGCAAGCCCCTGAACGCCCCTTCTTGGTGCTATGGAACGTGCCCTCAGCACACTGTAAGGCCCGCTTTGGCGTGCACCTGCCACTAGAGGCCCTGGGCATTGCATCCAACCGTGGCCAGCGTTTCCACGGCCAGAATGTCACCATCTTCTACAAGAACCAGCTCGGCTTCTATCCCTACCTTGGGCCGAGGGGCACAGCTCACAACGGGGGCATCCCCCAGGCTGTGCCCCTTGACCGCCACCTGGCATGGGCTGCCTATCAGATCCGCCACAGTCTGCAACCTGGCTTCGCTGGCCTGGCAGTACTGGACTGGGAGGAATGGTGTCCACTCTGGGCTGGGAACTGGGGCCGCCGCCAGGTCTATCAGACAGCCTCCTGGGCTTGGGCACAGCGGGTATTCCCTAACCTGGATCCCCAGGAGCAGCTTTACAAGGCCCGTATCGGCTTTGAACAGGCAGCCCGTGCACTGATGGAGGACACACTGTGGCTAGGCCGGGCACTGCGGCCCCATGGGCTCTGGGGCTTCTATCGCTTCCCGGCCTGTGGCAATGGCTGGCATGGTAGAGCTTCCAATTACACGGGCCACTGCCATGCAGCCACCCTTGCCCGCAACACGCAACTGCATTGGCTCTGGGCCGCCTCCAGCGCCCTCTTCCCCAGCATATACCTCCCACCCAGATTACCACCTGCTCACCACCACGCATTTGTCCGATACCGCCTGGAGGAGGCCTTCCGTGTGGCCCTCGCTGGGCACCCACATCCCCTGCCTGTCCTGGCCTATGCCCGCCTCACACACCGGAGCTCTGGCAGGTTCCTGTCCCAGGTGAGTGAAAACTGAAGTCTAGGGGTCTGACTGGGGAGGCCTGACATTCTCTGAGGGCCTGAGAAGCCACTCAGAGGCTCAGGGCCAAGGGACCTTCCTCTAGGGGTAGAATCGGATCATGGCAGTGAGCCATGAAAGTTCTTGAAGGTGGAGGTAGGGCCAGATGGAGCTGGCCAGCCCAGCCCTGGCTTAGCAGCTCTCTGCCTCCAGGATGAACTTGTGCAGACCATTGGTGTGAGCGCTGCACTGGGGGCAGCCGGCGTGGTGCTCTGGGGGGACCTGAGCTTCTCCAGTTCTGAGGTGATTATTGCCCCCTCCAGCCTGCCACACAGCCCATGCTGGGGTCCCAGAGATGGGGAAAGACCATGTCAGGGCCATGGAGCAGAAGCATTGATACATCCCTTCCCTCTCCTCAGGAGGAGTGCTGGCATCTCCATGACTACCTAGTGAGCACCCTGGGCCCTTATGTGATCAACGTGACCAGGGCAGCCATGGCCTGCAGTCACCAGCGGTGCCATGGCCATGGCCGTTGTGCTTGGCAAGACCCAGGACAACTGGAAGTCTTTCTGCACCTGGAGCCAGATGGCAGCCCTGGAGATTGGGAGTCCTTCAGCTGCCGTTGTTACTGGGGCTGGGCTGGCGCTACCTGCCAGGAGCCCAGGCCTGAAGAAGCAACATAAAGCCAGGAGTCACCTGCCTCTGACCTTCATGTTCCTGCTGCCATCTTTCCAGTCCTGGAGGGGGGACTTTGTCCCACTCTAGTTCTATTTAGCTTACAGTCACTTCTCCCATGCACACACCCCACTTCCCATGGGATCCCTGGGGAGTGGAAGAGGCCAGAAAATACCATACTGTTTTACAACTAGAGGCCCTCTGAGATCACCTGATCCCTCCTGACAAGAAAGCAGCCCCAGGAAGAGTCGGTGTTCCAGAAGGTTAAGGTTGCCAGCCCAGGGCTCTGTCCTACACCTCACTGCGTCCATGGAGAGGTCACAGGAGACCCGTCCAGGGGCAGGTGGGCCCCTGAGGAGATCTTGGCTAAGATCTGTAAGTGCTAAGCTGTTGTCTGTAATCTGCTTTCATCATAAAGTTACTTTTTCTTTCACTGCTTGAGGTTTGGCTGTTCCCCGATTCTACCAAACCCACCCTCTTCCTGTCGCGAGCATCCCGCTGCAAGTACCCAGAGATGCCGGTCCTGCGTCGTGGGCAGCTACAGAGTTAACGACTACACGTGTTGGGCGAGGGGGGTGGGGGTGTGGGGGGAAAACGCCGCAAGGCATTCTGGGTGCATAGTTCAGCTAGAGCGTCGTGGGCCTGTGGGTCCCGGGAGCTGACTACAATTCCCAAGGTGCTCTGCGCCCAGCCGGGGGGGGGGCGGTAATCCGCGCGCAGCACCTTGGGAATAGTAGTTTCGGCCGCATGGAGAGGTTCCATGAACAGAGAGATCAGGAACTCGCCTTCCCGGCCACCCATTTAGCAGGGCGGGGCGCTTCGACACGTTTGGCAGGGCGGGGCGCCTCGCGAAGATGGTGGCGCGCGCGGCGTGTGGCTCCCGTCGTCTGCCCAAGTCTCAACTCAGCGCATTGGCCGGCGACTCGCTGGTCTGGAGCCCCCGCCCGCCGGGTCCCTGACCCCGCGCCCCGTCGCGCCCGATTCCCGGCATGCCCCGCGCCCGAAAAGGCAGCGCGCCCCGCAGAGGCGGCCAGCGCAGCGGAGGAGGTAAGTGGGGGGCTCTGGGCAACTGAGGAACGTTGAGCTGGGGCCCTGTGTGGGTTCCCGTCGGTGTCCCTAAGAGTCCTGGGGTAGAGACTCCCGCCTCGACCAGTCTGGTGCCACCCGCAACTCTCCCCGTGACCGGCACATGCCCAAGGAGTCAGCGGCCACGTGTGCGCCTAACTTGAGTGCGCCGCCCGCTTGCCCGGAGCCCTCGCTCCCCGCCCGCACCTGGTCCGCACATCCCGGCCTTGGTTGGTTTCCTCATTGCCTCTCTACCCAAGTTGTCTGTTGTGATGGACAAACAGGCCAGACGGAGCAGGAAGCCAGCCCCCACTCTAAGCCCTGATCCTTGCCTGGACTGGACTAGGAAGTTGGCCGGAGGCCTGGGCTATCCCAGAGAACTGAGAGAGGGGATGGTGGGGAAGCTGCAAAATTTGGGCCTTGACTGCCTGGACCTAGAAGGTTGATGAGCGCCCTGGAGCCGGAGGCAGTCCAGAGAGTCGCTTATCGGGTCGACCAGAGGAGCATGTCCTGGTGCAGTAAACACATATGTTTACTCTGTAGGGATGGGGTGCCTCTTAGGCACAGCTCAGATCTGGCCGCCACTTCAGTGGGGCTTGGGTGAGGGTGTTACTGAACCAAACATGGGTCTGCTTGCCCCGGAGCAGTAAAGACAATCTACTGATGAAACCGCAGAAATGCATTGGTTGGGGGGGTGGGGGCAGTGCGTGGTCCGAGTAGCTCCCGTTCGTTAGAGCAGAAAGAATTCAGGGAGAGGCAAAGTGATAGATAAGAAGTGACTTATTAGAGTAGGACACTTGAGAGGCTTACAAGGGGGTGGGTTAGAGGGTGCCATCTGGAGAACATGGTGAGCTATAGTTTTATAATCAAAGGAAGAATGGGGAGGGTGAGAAGACCACCTTCTTCCTCATTATTGAGGAGACATCAAGCTTCCATCATCAATTCCTTTTCCAAGTCGGGTGGGGAGTTTTCTTGTTCCTACATGGTCAAACCAGGACTGTCATGGCGCAATGGAAATGAGCAAAAAGGCGGTAACATACACTAACATATGATAAATCATTTCAAGTTTTAGTATAATGTCACCCTTTCCTTATATGTTTGTTTTTAGTGCACGTATGTCCTAGGAATCATTAACCTGAGCTCACTGGGCAGGATGTGGGTCTCATTCCACCATTGTTTTGTTGTTTTGTGGCATGTCTCATGCTTCTGTTGCATGGTTTTGTGGTTAAGCAAACCTGCTTTCTTGAGTGATCATTAACTTACAGGGGTCTCCCATACTTTTTTCTTTACTTACAATCACTTACTGGGATTAACTATTTAATCACCTACTTTGTCCTTTTACTCTGTCCGTATCATTCCCGCCTCCAGGTGTTTACCCTTTGTGCTTAAAGGGGTGTAAGGGGTGACAACCTATCATTAACTACTTTCTGCTGAGATGGAATGTAGGCCTGCCTGGGGAAGAAGTAAAACACCTGGCTGACTGTCCCTTCTCTGTTAGGAGAACCAGAAGCCAATGCCCCTCTGGTTAGCATTATTCTTTTAGCCCTTGTGGACGTTAAGCATCGGAGGATGAGTTTATAAAAGATACAAGTTGAAAGAAATACAGCAGGGACTTCCTTGGTGGTGCAGTGGTTAAGAATCCGCCTGGGGGCTTCCCTGGTGGCGCAGTGGTTGAGAGTCCGCCTGCCGATGCAGGGGACACGGGTTCGTGCCCCGGTCTGGGAAGATCCCACATACCGCGGAGCGGCTGGGCCCGTGAGCCATGGCTGTTGAGCCTGCGCGTCCGGAGCCTGTGCTCCACAACGGGAGAGGCTACAACAGTGAGAGGCCCGCGTACCGCAAAAAAAAAAATAAATAAATAAATAAGAATCCGCCTGCCAGGCTTCCCTGGTGGCACAGTGGTCGAGAGTCCGCCTGTCGATGCAGGGGACACGGGTTCGTGCCCCGGTCCGGGAAGATCCCACATGCCACGGAGCGGCTGGGCCCGTGAGCCATGGCCGCTGAGCCTGCGCGTCCGGAGCCTGTGTTCCACAACGGGAGAGGCCACAGCAGTGAGAGGCCCGCGTACTGCAAAAAAAAAAAAAATCACAGGTTCAATCCCTGGTCTGGGAAGATCCCACATGCCAAGGAGCAACTAAGCCCGTGCACCACAACTACTGAGCCTGTGCTCTAGAGCCCATGAGCCACAACTGCTGAAGCCCACACGCCTAGAGCCCGTGCTCCGCAACAAGGGAAGCCACCACAATGAGAAGCCTGCGCACCACAATGAAGAGTAGCCCCCGCTCTCTGCAACTAGAGAAAGCCCGCGTGCAGCAACGAAGACCCAATGCAGCCAAAAAAATAAATAAAATAAATAAGTTTATTTAAGAAAAAAAGAAAGAAATACAGCAATAAGCATTAGAAGAGTTACTAAAAGAGATTGTAGCCATAATCTTGGAGACCCAAACCATTTTTTCAAAATATTTTACAAATCTGGAAGGCAGTTACTTGAGGCCTCAATCTGTTTGCTTTTGGCTAGGCCCGGAGCCTTAATGTTTTATACTTTGGGGTTTATTGAGACTTTTATTTTAGTTATAGATCTACTCTGTTTTTCTTTTTTTGTTGTTGTTAATATCATTTAGTGATAAGGGTGGCTTCCTTGTCCCTCGAGAAACAGAGTGTCCCCTAATCTAGTTAATAAGTCCCTTCCATTAAAGAGAGAGGACAATCAGGCACAAACAAAAAGGAAGGTAAAAACGACCAGCCATTGATGTTGCACAAAAGGGGTTCCAGGAAAGTGTGCCCCTGTCTCTTTCTTGACACTCCCATTACATATTTCCTATGGTTGTTAAGGCTTTCAGTCTTGGGTTAAGACTGAAAGGGTTGCACTGGTGTTTATGAGAAATTTTATCAAGTGGCTCGCCACGTCAATTACCACCCAAAGTTTGAGGCTGGACACTAGTTATGTAGATGGTATCTCTAGGTGGATCCCCTTTTGGCCTTGGGCCCCCCTCAGTCTTTCGATTGTAAAACCATCAAAGGCCGAGGGGTCCCTGTCACTTTCTGGCGTCTGGGGCATTCCCTCTGCCAGTGCCCTGGCTGTTTGAAAAGGGTACATTGATCACAATCTTTCCTTCAGTGCCCCCTTGTCCATGTAGGGTACACTGGTTTTGTCTCGGTACCCACGGGCCCTGTGGTTTACCATGGCCAGATTGGCCCAGAAAGCCCAGCCTCCCCTTTAGTGGTTTTTCAGAGGACCAAGTTACTGCCATCATTTGGACCTTTTGTATATTTCTTGGGGTGCATTTAATCTTTTAGGTTATATTCCTATTATTGAAAACTGAATAAGCCAATTGGAGCAAGTCGCTTATAGTGTCTGAGGACCGGCCATTGCTTTTTACCACATATTTATTTATTTAAAAAATGTATGTATTTATTTGGCTGCGTTGGGTCTTCGTTGCTGCACGCGGGCTTTCTCTAGTTGCAGAGAGCGGGGGCTACTCTTCGTTGTGGTGCCCACGCTTCTCATTTCAGTGGCTTCTCTTGTTGCGGAGCACGGGCTCTAGGTGCGCAGGCTTCAGTAGTTGTGGTGTGCGGGCTTCAGTAGTTGTAGCTTGCGTGCTCTAGAACGCAGGCTCAGTAGTCGTGGCACAGGGGCTTTAGTTGCTCCAACGGGCCTCTCCCGTTGTGGAACACAGGCTCCGGACGCGCAGGCTCAGCGGCCATGGCTCACGGGCCCAGCCGCTCTGTGGCATGTGGGATCTTCCCAGACCAGGGCTCGAACCCGTGTCCCCTGCATCGGCAGGTGGACTCTCAACCACTGCGCCACCACGGAAGCCCGGCAGACGGATTCTTAACCACTGTGCCACCAGGGAAGTCCGGCCATTGCTTTTTGAATTTTGTGCCTGTTGTCTGGGGCAGACTGGGCTATGAAATGCATAGCCAAAAGGGACTCCCTCCCGAGAGGAGGGAGCCACATTCATATACTTCTAAAAAGTTTCTATTAACCTTTCTTGAAATACTGTCAGATTTTCGTTTAATTCCTGTTGAACTTTTTTTACTTTTTCATAATTGACAGGTTTTACTGAAAACATTTTTATAGCCTTTATTAAACAATTAATCATATGGTCCCATCTATCCCTATGAATAGAATTTATTTAGTAATTCCACTGTGGGTCTGCCTCGGGGACAGCTTTGTTCCCCAAGCAGTACACTGTGTGGCCCTGTTGGTCTCAGGCTGCCAGTATTATATGCTGTTCTTTCTCTGGGGTGCAGCAGTTGGATAAGATTTGTAAATTCCCCCTGGTGAGATCATTAACCAAGTAAACTTCTTTGTGGAAAGCTTAGAATCCTCAGAAAAACTTTCCAACTTCTGCCAGACTTAAATCGGACATTGAAAAAAGCACATGAACTCTTATTGTTTCTTTTTTTTTTAATTTATTTATTTTAATTTATTTATTTTTGGCTGCATTGGATTTTCGTTGCTGCATGTGGGCTTTCTCTAATTGCAGCGAGCGGGGGCTACCCTTTCGTTGCAGTGTGCGGGCTTCTCATTGAGGTGGCTTCTCTTGTTGTAGAGCACGGGCTCTAGGCTCACAGGCTTCAGTAGTTGTGGCATGCAGTCTCAGTAGTTGTGGCTCGCAGGCTCTAGAGCGCAGGCTCAGTAGCTGTGGCACACAGGCTTAGTCACTCCGTGGCATGTGGGATCTTCCCGGACCAGGGCTCGAACACATGTCCCCTGCATTGGCAGCAGGATTCTCAAACACTGCGCCACCAGGGAAGCCCTCTTATTGTTTCTTGATTTTTATTATAAATTTCTCTTAGAGGCAGAGCCCTAGAGGCAGGTGGTTAGTAACTTACTCCTCTGCGGGTGCTAGCTGGGCTGAAAATGGGCCCATTGGGTAACTCGGAGTACAGAGGAGCTCCTGAATGTATCGGAGGTCTCTCCTTACCCTTGGGTGCATTTTTCCCTGGGATAATAGTCTCCGCTGGAGGAATGGCTCCTGCCTGTAAGATAGCCCTCGTTGGAGCAGCCATTTCCAAGGACACAGCAGCTTCCACTGGAGCAATGGTTAGCTATCTAAAAGTTTCGTTTCCCTGTCAAAATCCACCATGCAATTTAATCAAGATTTGTACTTACAACTTTATAAATTTATTTATTTATTTATTTATGGCTGTGTTGGGTCTTCCTTTCTGTGCAAGGGCTTTCTCTAGTTGTGGCGAGCAGGGGCCACTCTTCATCGCGGTGCGTGGGCCTCTCACTGTCGCGGCCTCTCCCGTTGCGGAGCACAGGCTCCAGACGCGCAGGCTCAGTAGTTGTGGCTCATGGGCCCAGTCGCTCCGCGGCATGCGGGATCCTCCCAGACCAGGGTTCGAACCCGTGTCCCCTGCATTGGCAGGCAGACTCTCAACCACTGCACCACCAGGGAAGCCCTGTACTTACAACTTTAGATGTTATCTCTTCTTTTTTTTTTTCAATGTTAATTTACTTATTTGGCTGCGCCAGGTCTTTGTTGCTGCACGTGGGATCTTCATTGCTTCATTCGGGATCTTTAGTTGCGGCATGTGGGATCTAGTTCCCTAACCAAGGATTGAACCTGGGCGCCCAGCCTTGGGAGCACGGAGTCCCAACCACTGGACCACCAGCGAAGTCCCTAGATGTTATCTCTTCTAAAGTAGTCTCCCAACAAGGTGTTAATGCCAGAGAACTTGCCACAAAGGAGTAGTACAGAAGGTGTCCCCAGTGGTGTTGACAATGAGCAAACCGTCTTGCTGCAAACTGGAAATAAAGGGTCAGCACTTGTAAGGGTCGGAGGAGGGGAAGACTGACATCAGGGCTCAGGAAGTCCTCCATTGGGCACTTCTAGTAATTAGGGTAAAAGTACCTTAATTCTTGGAAGTTGATTCCCTTCAGTTTCTTTGTGCCTGATGTACTTGAGAATACCTGATAAGAGGCCTTTTATCTAGGTTGGACACATTCTTTTAAATGATTTTTTTAAACAAATTTATTTATTTTATTTATTTTATTTTTGCCAGCGTTGGGTCTTTGTTGCTGCGCACAGGCTTTTCTCTGGTTGCAGCAAGCAGGGGCTACTCTTCACTTTGGTGTGCAGATTTCCATTGCGGTGGCTTCTCTTGTCAAGGAGCGCAGGCTCTAGGAGCACGGGCTTCAGTAGTTGTGGCTCGCAGGCTCTAGAGTGCAGACTCAGTAGTTGTGGCGCATGGGCTTAGTTGCTCTGCGGCATGTGGGATCTTCCCAGACCAGGGCTCGAACCCGTGTCCCCTGCATTGGCAGGAGGATTCTTAACCACTGTGCCACCAGGGAAGCTCTAAATGATTTTTTTTTCCTTGTATGTATTATCCCCTGGTTATACATTATGGGCACCTAATTTTCATCCAAGGATAGATTACAGTGATCAGCTTTAGAAACAAGCTTAGAATATCTTTTTAATAACTTAATTAACCTTTACAATAATATAACATAGCAACAAAGAGCTGTTTGAAAAGTGAGAGTTTTTTGGGAGTTTGTTTTACGTTACAAAATTTTATACTGGAGTATAGTTGATTTACGATGTTGTGTTTCAGGTGTACAGCAAAGTGATTTAGTTATACATATACATATATTCATTCTTTTTCAGATTCTTTTCTCAGCTGGGTTATCACAGAATATTGAGTAGAGTTCTCTGTATTATACAGTAGGACCTTGCTGATTATCTACCTTATATATAGTGATGTGTATGTGTTAATCCCAAGTTCCTGATTTATCCTTCTCCCTTACATTTCCCCTTTGGTAACCATAAGTTTGATTTTGAGATCTGTGAGTCTGTTTCTGTATTGTAAATTAGTTCATTTGGTATCATTTTTAAAATTAGATTCCACATATAAGTGAGGTCATATGATAAATTGTCTTTCTCTGTCTGACTTGCTTCACTTAGTATGATAACCTCTAGATCCATCCATGTTGCTGCAAAGGCCATTATTTTATTCTTTTTTTTTTTTTACTGTAATCTTTTTTTTGAATTTTATTTTGTTTATTTTTTTATACAGCAGATTCTTATTAGTCATCAATTTTATACACATCAGTGTATACATGTCAATCCCAATCACCCAATTCAGCCCACCACCACCCCTAGCCGCCTGCCGCTTTCCCCCTTGGTGTCCCTACGTTTATTCTCTACATCTGTGTCTCAATTTCTGCCCTGCAGACTGGTTCATCTGTACCATTTTTCTAGGTTCCACATATATGCGTTAATATACGATATTTGTTTTTCTCTTTCTGACTGACTTCACTCTGTATGACAGTCTCTAGATCCATCCGCGTCTCAACAAATGCCCCAGTGTTGTTCCTTTTTATGACTGAGTAATATTGCATTGTATATATGTACCACATCTTCTTTATCCATTTGTCTGTCGATGGGCATTTAGGTTGCTTCCATGACCTGGCTATGGTAAACAGTGCTCCAGTGAACATTGGGGTGCATGTGTCTTTTTGAATTACGTTTTTCTCTGGGTATATGCTAGGTGGTGGGATTGCTGGGTCATATGGTAATTCTATTTTTAGTTTTTTAAGAAACCTCCATACTGTTCTCCATAGTGGCTGTATCAATTTACATTCCCACCAACAGTGCAAGAGGGTTCCCTTTTCTCCACACCCTCTCCAGCATGTGTTGTTTGTAGATTTTCTGATGATGCCCATTCTAACTGGTGTGAGGTGATACCTCATTGTAGTTTTTTTTCCATTTATTTTGATTTATTTTATTTAATTTATTTATTCTTTTACATCTTTATTGGGGTATAATTGCTTTACAATGGTGTGCTAGTTTCTGCTTTATAACAAAGTGAATCAGTTATACATATACATACGTTCCCATATCTCTTCCCTCTTGCGTCTCCCTCCCTCCCACCCTCCCTATCCCACCCCTCTAGGTGGTCACAAAGCACTGAGCTGATCTCTCTGTGCTATGCGGCTGCTTCCCACTAGCTATCTATTTTACGTTTGGTAGTGTATATATGTCCATGCCACCCTCTCGCTTTGTCACAGCTTACCCTTCCCCCTCCCCATATCCTCAAGTCCATTCTCTAGTAGGTCTGTGTCTTTATTCCTGTCTTACCCCTAGGTTCTTCATGACATTTTTTTCCTTAAATTCCATATATATGTGTTAGCATACAGTATTTGTCTTTCTCTTTCTGACTTACTTCACTCTGTATGACAGACTCTGGGTCCATCCACCTCATTACAAATAGCTCAATTTCGTTTCTTTTTATGGCTGAGTAATATTCCATTGTATATATGTGCCACATCTTCTTTATCCATTCATCCAATGATGGACACTTAGGTTGTTTCCATCTCCGGGCTATTGTAAATAGAGCTGCAATGAACATTTTGGTACATGACTCTTTTTGAATTATGGTTTTCTCAGGGTATATGCCCAGTAGTGGGATTGCTGGGTCGTATGGTAGTTCTATTTGTAGTTTTTTAAGGAACCTCCATACTGTTCTCCATAGTGGCTCTACCAATTCACATTCCCACCAGCAGTGCAAGAGTGTTCCCTTTTCTCCACACCCTCTCCAGCATTTATTGTTTCTAGATTTTTTCATGATGGCCATTCTGACTGGTGTGAGATGATATCTCATTGTAGTTTTGATTTGCATTTCTCTAATGATTAATGATGTTGAGCATTCTTTCATGTGTTTGTTGGCAGTCTGTATATCTTCTTTGGAGAAATGTCTATTTAGGTCTTCTGCCCATTTTTGGATTGGGTTGTTTGTTTTTTTGTTATTGAGCTGCATGAGCTGCTTATAAATTTTGGAGATTAATCCTTTGTCTGTTGCTTCATTTGCAAATATTTTCTCCCATTCTGAGGGTTGTCTTTTGGTCTTGTTTATGGTTTCCTTTGCTGTGCAAAAGCTTTGAAGTTTCATTAGGTCCCATTTGTTTATTTTTGTTTTTATTTCCATTTCTCTGGGAGGTGGGTCAAAAAGATCTTGCTGTAATTTATGTCATAGAGTGTTCTGCCTATGTTTTCCTCTAAGAGTTTGATAGTCTCTGGCCTTACATTTAGGTCTTTAATCCATTTTGAGCTTATTTTTGTGTATGGTGTTAGGGAGTGATCTAATCTCATACTTTTACATGTACCTGTCCAGTTTTCCCAGCACGACTTATTGAAGAGGCTGTCCTTTCTCCACTGTACATCCCTGCCTCCTTTATCAAAGATAAGGTGACCATATGTGCGTGGGTTTATCTCTGGGCTTTCTATCTTGTTCCATTGATCTATATTTCTGTTTTTGTGCCAGTACCATACTGTCTTGATTACTGTAGCTTTGTAGTATAGTCTGAAGTCAGGAAGCCTGATTCCTCCAGCTCCGTTTTTCATTCTCAAGATTGCTTTGGCTATTCGGGGTCTTTTGTGTTTCCATACAAATTGTGAAATTTTTTGTTCTAGTTCTGTGAGAAATGCCAGTGGTAGTTTGATAGGAATTGCATTGAATCTGTAGATTGCTTTGGGTAGTAGAGTCATTTTCACAATGTTGATTCTTCCAATCCAAGAACATGGTACATCTCTCCATCTATTTGTATCATCTTTAATTTCTTTCATCAGTGTCTTATAATTTTCTGCATACAGGTCTTTTGTCTCCTTAGGTAGGTTTATTCCTAGATATTTTATTCTTTTTGTTGCAGTGGTAAATGGGAGTGTTTCCTTGATTTCACTTTCAGATTTTTCATCATTAGTATATAGGAATGCAAGAGATTTCTGTGCATTAATTTTGTATCCTGCAACTTTACCAAATTCATTGATTAGCTCTAGTAGTTTTCTGGTAGCATCTTTAGGATTCTCTATGTATAGTATCATGTCATCTGCAAACAGCGACAGCTTTACTTCTTCTTTTCCGATTTGGATTCCTTTTATTTCCTTTTCTTCTCTGATTGCTATGGCTAAAACTTCCAAAACTATGTTGAATAAGAGTGGTGAGAGTGGGCAACCTTGTCTTGTTCCTGATCTTAGTGGAAATGGTTTCAGTTTTTCACCATTGAGGACGATGCTGGCTGTGGGTTTGTCATATATGGCCTTTATTATGTTGAGGAAAGTTCCCTCTATGCCTACTTTCTGCAGGGTTTTTATCATAAATGGGTGTTGAATTTTGTCTAAAGCTTTCTCTGCATCTATTGAGATGATCATATGGTTTTTCTCCTTCAATTTGTTAATATGGTGTATCATGTTGATTGATTTGCGTATATTGAAGAATCCTTGCATTCCTGGAATAAACCCCACTTGATCATGGTGTATGATCCTTTTAATGTGCTGTTGGATTCTGTTTGCTAGTATTTTGTTGAGGATTTTTGCATCTATGTTCATCAGTGATATTGGCCTGTAGTTTTCTTTCTTTGTGACATCCTTGTCTGGTTTTGGTATCAAGGTGATGGTGGCCTCGTAGAATGAGTTTGGGAGTGTTCCTCCCTCTGCTATATTTTGGAAGAGTTTGAGAAGGATAGGTGTTAGCTCTTCTCTAAATGTTTGATAGAATTCGCCTGTGAAGCCATCTGGTCCTGGGCTTTTGTTTGTTGGAAGATTTTTAATCACAGTTTCAATTTCAGTGCTTGTGGTTGGTCTGTTCATATTTCTATTTCTTCCTGAGTCAGTCTTGGCAGGTTGTGCATTTCTAAGAATTTGTCCATTTCTTCCAGGTTGTCCATTTTATTGGCATAGAGTTGCTTGTAGTAATCATGATCTTCTGTATTTCTGCAGTGTCAGTCATTACTTCTCCTTTTTCATTTCTAATTCTATTGATTTGAGTCTTCTCCCTTTTTTTCTTGATGAGTCTGGTTAATGCTTTATCAATTTTGTTTATCTTCTCAAAGAACCAGCTTTTAGTTTTATTGATCTTTGCTATCGTCTCCTTCATTTCTTTTTCATTTATTTCTGATCTGATCTTTATGATTTCTTTCCTTCTGCTAACTTTGGGGTTTTTTTGTTCTTCTTTCTCTAATTGCTTTAGGTGAAAGTTTAGGTTGTTTATTCGAGGTGTTTCCTGTTTCTTAAGGTAGGATTGTATTGCTATAAACTTCCCTCTTAGAACTGCTTTTGCTGCATCCCATAGGTTTTGGGTCATCGTGTCTCCATTGTCATTTGTTTCTAGGTATTTTTTGATTTCCTCTTTGATTTCTTCAGTGATCACTTCGTTATTAAGTAGTGTATTGTTTAGCCTCCATGTGTTTGTATTGTTTACAGCTCTTTTCCTGTAATTGATATCTAGTCTCATAGCGTTGTGGTCGGAAAAGATACTTGATACAATTTCAATTTTTTAAAATTTACCAAGGCTTGATTTGTGACCCAAGATATGATCTGTCCTGCAGAATGTTCCATGAGCACTTGAGGAAAATGTGTATTCTGTTGTTTTTGAATGGAATGTTCTATAAATATCAATTAAGTCTATCTTGTTTAATGTATCATTTAAAGCTTGTGTTTCCTTATTTATTTTCATTTTGTATGATCTGCCCATTGGTGAAAGTGGGGTGTTAAAGTCCCCTACTATGAATGTGTTACTGTCGATTTCCCCTTTTATGGCTGTTAGTATTTGCCTTATGTATTGAGGTGCTCCTATGTTGGGTGCATAAATATTTACAATTGTTATATCTTCTTCTTGGATCGATCCCTTGATCATTATGTAGTGTCCTTCTTTGTCTCTTCTAATAGTCTTTATTTTAAAGTCTATTTTGTCTGATATGAGAATTGCTACTCCAGCTTTCTTTTGGTTTTCATTTGTATGGAATATCTTTTTCCATCCCCTCACTTTCAGTCTGTATGTGTCTCTAGGTCTGAAGTGGGTCTCTTGTAGACAGCATATATATGGGTCTTATTTTTGTATCTATGCAGCCAGTCTGTGTCTTTTGGTTGGAGCATTTAATCCATTTACATTTAAGGTATTATCGATATGTATGTTCCTATTCCCATTTTCTTAATTATTTTGGGCTTGTTATTGTAGATCTTTTCCTTCTCTTGTGTTTCTTGCCTAGAGAAGGTCCTTTAGCATTTGTTGTAAAGCTGGTTTGGTGGTGCTGAACTCTCTGTTTTTGCTTATCTGTAAAGGTTTTAAATTCTCCATCAAATCTGAATGAGATCCTTGCTGGGTAGAGTAATCTTGGTTGTAGGTTTTTCTCCTTCATCACTTTAAATATGTCCTGCCAGTCCCTTCTGGCTTGCAGAGTTTCTGCTGGAAGATCAGCTGTTAACCTTATGGGGATTCCCTTGTGTGTTATTTGTTGTTTTTTTCCCTTGCTGCTTTTAATATGTTTTCTTTGTATTTAATTTTTGACAGTTTGATTAATATGTGTCTTGGCGTGTTTCTCCTTGGATTTATCCTGTATGGGACTCTCTGTGCTTCCTGGACTTAACTATTTCCTTTCCCATATTGGGGAAGTTTTCAACTATAATCTCTTCAAATATTTTCTCAGTCCCTTTCTTTTTCTCTTCTTCTTCTGGAACCCCTATAATTCGAATGTTGGTGCGTTTAATGTTGTCCCAGAGGTCTCTGAGACTGTCCTCAGTTCTTTTCATTCTTTTTTTCTTCTGCTTGCAGTAGCTATTTCCACTATTTTATCTTCCAGGTCACTTATTCGTTCTTCTGCCTCAGTTATTCTGCTATTGATCCCATCTAGAGTATTTTTAATTTCATTTATTGTGTTGTTCATCGTTGCTTGTTTCATCTTTAGTTCTTCTGTCCTTGTTAAATGTTTCTTGCATTTTCTCTATTTCCAAGATTTTGGATCATCCTGACTATCAATAATTTGGAATTCTTTTTCAGGTAGACTGCCTATTTCCTCTTCATTTGTTAGGTCAGTGGGTTTTTTATCTTGCTCCTTCATCTGCTGTGTGTTTTTCTGTCTTCTCATTTTGCTTATCTTACTATGTTTGGCGTCTCCTTTTTGCAGGCTGCAGGTTCGTAGTTCCCGTTGTTTTTGGTGTCTGTCCCCAGTGGCTAAAATTGTTTCAGTGGGTTGTGTAGGCTTCCTGGTGGAGGGGACTAGTGCCTGTGTTCTGGTGGATGAGGCTGGATCTTGTCTTTCTGGTGGGCAGGTCCACGTCTGGTGGTGTGTTTTGGGGTGTCTGTGGACTTATTATGATTTTAGGCAGCCTCTCTGCTAATGGTTGGGGTTGTGTTCCTGTCTTGCTAGTTGTTTGGCATAGGGTGTCCAGCGCTGTAGCTTGCTGGTCGTTGAGTGAAGCTGGGTGCTGGTGTTGAGATGGTGATCTCTGGGAGATTTTCGCTGTTTGATATTATGTGGGGCTGGGAGGTCTCTTGTGGACCAGTGTCTTGAAGTTGGCTCTCCCACCTCAGAGGCAGAGCACTGACTCCTGGCTGCAGCACCAAGAGCGTTTCATCCACACAGCTCAGAATAAAAGCGGGGGGGGGGGGCGGGGGGAGAGAGAGAGAGAGAGAGAGAGAGGAAGAAAGAAAAGAAAAGAAAGGAAGAAAGAAGAAAGGATAAAATAAAATTAAGTTATTAAAATAAAAAATAAATATTAAGAAAAAAATTTTTTACAAAGAAAAAAAATGGATGGATAGAACCCTAGAACAAATGGTGACATCAAAGCTATACAGACAGAGGGCTTCCCTGGTGGCGCAGTGGTTGGGAGTCCGCCTGCCGATGCAGGGGATGCGGGTTCGTGCCCCGGTCTGGGAGGGTCCCACGTGCTGCGGAGCGGCTGGGCCCGTGAGCCATGGCTGCTGGGCCTGCGTGTCCGGAGCCTGTGCTCCGCAATGGGAGAGGCCGCAGCAGTGAGAGGCCCACGTACCGCAAAAAATAAAAACAAAAACAAAAACAAACAAACAAAAAAAAAGCTATACAGACAGAATCTCACACAGAAGCATACACATACACACTCACAAAAAGAGGAAAGGGGGAAAAAATAATAAATCTTGCTCTCAAGGTCCACCTCCTCAATTTGGGATTATTCGTTGTCTATTCATGTATTCCACAGATGCAGGGTACATCAAGTTGATTGTGGAGCTTTAATCCGCTGCTTCGGAGGCTGCTGGGAGAGATTTTCCTTTCTCTTCTTTTTTTGCGCAGCTCCGGGGGCTGAGCTTTGGATTTGTCCCTGCCTCTGCGTGTAGGTCGCCTGAGGGCGTCTGTTCCCGCTCAGACAGGACGGGGTTAAAGGAGCAGCTGCTTCGGGGACTCTGGCTCACTCAGGCCGGGGGGAGGAAGGGGTGCGGATGTGGGGCGAACCTGAGGCGGCAGAGTCTGTTGTGAAGTTGCACCAGCCTGAGGTGCGCCGTGCGTTCTCCCGGGGAAGTTGTCCCTGGATCCCGGGACCCTGGCAGTGGCGGGCCGCACAGGCTCCCTGGAAGGGAGGTGTGGATAGTGACCTGTGCTCGCACACAGGCTTCTTGGTGGCGGCAGCAGCAGCCTTAGCGTCTCGTGCCCGTCTCTGGGGTCCGTGCTGTTAGCCGCGGCTCGCACCCGTCTCTGGAGCTCCTTTAAACAGCGCTCTTTAATCCCCTCTCCTTGCGCACCAGGAAACTAAGAGGGAAGAAAAAGTCTCTTGCCTCTTTGGCAGGTCCAGACTTTTCCCCGGACTCCCTCCCGGCTAGCAGTGGTGCAATAACCCCCTGCAGGCTGTGTTCACGCTGACAACCGCAGTCCTCTCCCTGCGCCCCGACCAAAGCCCAAGCCTCAGCTCCCAGCCCCGCCCACCCCGACGGGTGAGCAGACAAGCCTCTCGGGCTGGTGAGTGCCGTGAATGCCGGTCGGCACCGATCCTCTGTGTGGGAATCTCTCCGCTTTGCCCTCCGCACCCCTGTTGCTGCGCTCTCCTCCGTGGCTCTGAAGCTTTCCCCCTCTGCCACCCACAGTCTCCGCCTGTGAGGGGCTTCCTAGTGTGTGGAAACCTTTCCTCCTTCACAGCTCCCTCCCACTGGTGCAGGTCCCGTCCCTATTCTTTTGTCTCTGTTTTTTCTTTTGCCCTACCCAGGTGCGTGGGGAGTTTCTTGCCTTTTGGGAGGTCTGAGGTCTTCTGCCAGCGTTCAGTAGGTGTTCTGTAGGAGTTGTTACACGTGTAGATGTATTTCTGGTGTATCTGTGGGGAGGAAGGTGATCTCCCCATCTTACTCTTCCGCCATCTTCCCGATTACCACCTCATTGTAGTTTTGACTTGCATTTCTCTAATAATTAGTGACATTGAGCAGCTTTTCATGTGCTTCTTGGCCATCTGTATGTCTTCTTTGGAGAAATGTCTATTTAGGTCTTCTGCCCATTTTTGGATTGGGTTGTTTGTTTTTTTTAATATTGAGCTGCATGAGCTGTTTATATATTTTGGAGATTAATCCTTTGTCCGTTGATTCGTTTGCAAATATTTTCTCTCATTCTGAGGGTTGTTTTTTCGTCTTCTTTATGGTTTCCTTTGTGGTGCCAAAGCTTTGAAGTTTCATTAGGTCCCATTTGTTTATTTTTGTTTTTATTTCCATTACTCTAGGAGGTGGGTCAAAAAAGATCTTGCGGGCTTCCCTGGTGGCACAGTGGTTGAGAGTCCGCCTGCCAATGCAGGGGACACGGGTTCGTGCCCTGGTATAGGAAGATCCCACATGCCACGGAGCCGCTGGGCCCGTGAGCCATGGCCGCTGGGCCTGCGCGTCCAGAGCCTGTGCTCTGCAACGGGAGAGGCCACGGCAGTGAGAGGCCCGCGTACAGAAAAAAAAAAGATTAAAAAAAAGATCTTGCCGTGGTTTATGTCAAAGAGTGTTCTTCCTATGTTTTCCTCTAAGAGTTTTATAGTGTCTGGTCTTACATTTAGGTCTCTAATCCATTTTGAATTTTTGCGTATGGTGTTAGGGAGTGTTCTAATTTCATTGTTTTACATGTAGCTGTCCAGTTTTCCCAGCACCACTTACTGAAGAGACTGTCTTTTCTCCATTGTATATCCTTGCCTCCTTTTTCATAGATTAGTTGACCATAGGTGCGTGGGTTTATCTCTGGGCTTTCTGTCTTGTTCCATTGATCTATGTTTCTGTTTTTGTGCCAGTACCATATTGTCTTGATTACTGTAGCTTTGTAGTATAGTCTGAAGTCAGGGAGTCTGATTCCTCCAGCTCCGTTTTTTTCCCTGAAGACTGCTTTGGCTATTCGGGGTCTTTTGTGTCTCCATACAAATTTTAAGATTTTTTGTTCTAGTTCCGTAAAAAATGCCATTGGTAATTTGATAGGGATTGCATTGAATCTGTAGATTGCTTTGGGTAGTACAGTCATTTTCACAATATTGATTATTACAATCCAAGAACATGGTATATCTCTCCATCTGTTGGTATCATCTTTAATTTCTTTCATCAGTGTCTTATAGTTTTCTGCATATAGGTCTTTTGTCTCCCTAGGTAGGTTTATTCCTAAGTATTTTATTCTTTTTGTTGCAGTGGTAAATGGGAATGTTTCCTTAATTTCTCTTTCAGAGTTTTCCTCATTAGTGTATTGGAATGCAAGAGATTTCTGTGCATTAATTTTGTATCCTGCAACGTTACCAAATTCATTGATTAGCTCTAGTAGTTTTCTGGTAGCACCTTTAGGATTCTCTATGTATAGAATCATGTCATCTGCAAACAGTGACAGTTTTACTTCTTTTTTTCCAATTTGTATTCCCTTTTTTTTTTTTTTTTGCGGTATGCGGGCCTCTCACTGTTGTGGCCTCTCCCGTTGCGGATAACGGGCTCCGTACGCGCAGGCTCAGCTACCATGGCTTATGGGCCCAGCCGCTCCATGGCATGTGGGATCCTCCCGGAATGGGACACGAACCCGCATCCCCTGCATCGGGAGGCAGACTCTCAACCACTGCACCACCAGGGAAGCCCTCCAATTTGTATTGCTTTTATTTCTTTTTCTTCTCTGATTGCCGTGGCTAGGACTTCCAAAACTATGTTGAGTAACAGTGGTGAGAGTGGACATCCTTGTCTTGTTCCTGATCTTAGAGGAAATGCTTTCAGTTTTTCACCATTGAGAATGATGTTTGCTGTGGGTTTCTCATATATGGCCTTTATTATGTTGAGGTAGGTTCCCTCTGTGCCCACTTTCTGGAGAGTTTCTATCATAAACCGGTGTTGAATTTTGTCAAAAGCTTTTTCTGCACCTATTGAGATGATCATATGGTTTTTATTCTTCAATTTGTTAATATGGTGTATCACATTGATTGATTTGTGTATATTGAAGAATCCTTGCATCCCTGGGATAAATCCCACTTGATCGTGGTGTATGATCCTTTTAATGTGTTGTTGGATTCTGTTTGCTAGTATTTTGTTGAGGATTTTTGCATCTATATTCATCAATGATATTCGTCTGTAATTTTCTTTTTTTGTAGTATCTTTGTCTGGTTTTGGTATCCGGGTGACGGTGGCCTCATAGAATGAGTTTGGGAATGTTCCTTCCTCCGCAATTTTTTGGAAGAGTTTGAGAAGGATGGGTGTTAGCTCTTCTCTAAATGTTTGATAGAATTCACCTGTGAAGCCATCTGGTCCTGGACTTTTGTTTGTTGGAAGATTTTTTTAAATTTATTTTTATTATATCTGTGGCTGCGTTAGCTTTTTTTAAAATTAATTAATTTATTATTTTTGGCTGTGTTGGGTCTTAGTTTCTGTGCGAGGGCTTTCTCCAGTTGCGGCGAGTAGGGGCCACTCTTCCTTACGTTGCACGGGCCTCTCACTGTTGTGGCCTCTCGTTGCGGATCACAGGCTGCAGACGTGCAGGCTCAGTAGTTGTGGCTCACGGGTCCAGTTGCTCCGTGGCATGTTGGATCCTCCCAGACCAGGGCTCGAACTCGTGTCTCCTGCATTAGCAGGCAGACTCTCAACCACTGCGCCACCAGGGAAGCCCCTGTTGGAAGATTTTTTTTTTTTTTCGGTATGCGGGCCTCTCACTGTTGTGGCCTCTTCCGTTGTGGAGCACAGGCTCTGGACACGCAGGCTCAGTGGCCATGGCTCACGGGCCTAGCCGCTCCGCGGCATGTGGGATCTTCCCAGACCGGGGCACAAACCGTGTCCCCTGCATCGGCAGGCGGACTCTCAACCACTGCGCCACCAGGGAAGCCCTGTTGGAAGATTTTTAATCACAGTTTCAATTTCGTTACTTGTGATTGGTCTGTTCATATTTTCTGTTTCTTCCTGGTTCAGTCTTGGAAGGTTATACCTTTCTAAGAATTTTTCCATTTCTTGCAGGTTGTCCATTTTATTGGCATAGAGTTGCTTGTAGTAGTCTCTTAGGATGCTTTGTATTTCTGTGGTGTCTGTTGTATCTTCTCCTTTTTCATTTCTAATTTTATTGATTTGAGTCCTCTCCCTCTTATTCTTGATGAGTCTGGCTAATGGTTTGTCAATTTTGTTTATCTTCTCAAAGAACCAGCTTTTAGTTTTATTGATCTTTGCTATTGTTTTCTTTGTTTCAATTTCATGTACTTCTGCTCTGAGCTTTATGATTTCTTTCCTTCTGCTAACTTTGGGTTTTGTTTGTTCTTCTTTCTCTAGTTCCTGTAGGTGTAAGGTTAGATTGTTTATTTGAGATTTTTCTTGTTTCTTGAGGTAGGCTTGTATAGTTATAAACTTCCCTCTTAGAACTGCTTTTGCTGCATCCCATAGGTTTTGGATCATCGTGTTTTCATTGTTATTTGTCTCTAGGTATTTTTTGATTTCCTCTTTGATTTCTTCAGTGATCTCTTGGTTATGTAGTAACATATTCTTTAGCCTCCATGTGTTTGTGGTTTTTACGTTTTTCTCCCTGTAATTCATTTCTAATCTCATAGCGCTGTGGTCAGAAAAGATGCTTGATATGATTTCAGTTTTCTTAAATTTACTGAGACTTGATTTGTGACCCAAGATGTGATCTATCCTGGAGAATGTTCTGTGCACACTTGAGAAGAAAGTGTAATCTGCTGTTTTTGGATGGAATGTCCTATAAATATCAATTAAATCTATCTGGTCTATTGTGTCATTTAAAGCTTCTGTTTCCTTATTTATTTTCATTTTGGATGATCTGTCCACTGGTGTAAGTGAGGTGTTAAAGAACACTATTATTGTGTTACTGTCCATTTCCTCTTTTATAGCTGTTAGTTGCCTTATGTATTGAGGTGCTCCTATGTTGGGTGCGTATATATTTATAATTGTTATACCTTCTTCTTGGATTGATCCCTTGATCATTATATAGTGTCCTTCCTTGTCTCTTGTAACATTCTTTATTTGAAAGTCTATTTTATCTGATATGAGTATTGTGACTCTAGCTTTCTTTTGATTTCCATTTGCATGGAACATCTTTTTCCATCCCCTCACTTTCAGTCTGTATGTGTCCCTAGGTCTGAAGTGGGTCTCTTGTAGACAGCATATGGATGGGTCTTGTTTTTGTATCCATTCAGCAAGCCTGTGTCTTTTGGTTGGAGCATTTAAATCCATTCACGTTTAAGGTAATTATCGATATGTATGTTCCTATGACCATTTTCTTAATTCTTCTGGGGGTTTTTTTTGGGTTTTTTGTTTGTTTGTTTTTTAAGCAGAGGTCTTCTTAGAAGCCCATATGATTTAAATTTATTTATTTATTTATTTATTTATGGCTGTGTTGGGTCTTCTTTTCTGTGCGAGGGCTTTCTCTAGTCGTGGCACGCGGGGGCCACTCTTCATCGCGGTACGCGGGCCTGGGTTTGTTTTTGTAGGTCCTTTTCTTCTCTTGTGTTTCCCACTTAGAGAAGTTCCTTTAGCATTTGTTGTAGAGCTGGTTTGGTGGTGCTGAATTCTCTTAGCTTTTGCTTGTCTGTAAAGCTTTTGATTTCTCCATCGAATCTGACTGAGATCCTTGCCGGGTAGAGTAATCTTGGTTGTAGGTTCTTCCCTTTCATCACTTTAAGTATATCATACCACTCCCTTCTGGCTTGAGAGTTTCTGCTGAGAAATCAGCTGTTAACCTTATGGGAGTTCCCTTGTATGTTGTTTGTCGTTTTTCCCTTGCTGCTTTCAATAATTTTTCTTTGTCTTTAATTTTTGCCAGTTTGATTACTATGTGTCTCGGCATGTTTCTCCTTGGTTTTATCCTGTGTGGGACTCTCTGTGCTTCCTGGACTTGGGTGGCTATTTCCTTTCCCATGTTAGGGAAGTTTTCGATTATAATTTCTTCAAATATTTTCTCTGGTCCTTTTTCTCTTCTCCTTCTGTGACCCCTATAATGCGAATGTTGTTGTGTTTAATGTTGTCCCAGAGGTCTCTTAGGCTCTCTTCATTTCTTTTCATTCTTTTTTCTTTATTCTGTTCCGCAGCAGTGAATTCCACCATTCTGTCTTCCAGGTCACTTATCCATTCTTCTGCGTCAGTTATTCTGCTATTGATTCCTTCTAGTGTAGTTTTCATTTCAGTTATTGTATTGTTCATCTCTGTTTATTTGTTCTTTAATTCTTCTAAGTCTTTGTTAAACATTTCTTGTATCTTCTCAACCTTTGTCTCCATTCTTTTTCCGAGGTCCTGGATCATCTTCACTATCTTTATTCTGAATTCTTTTTCTGGAAGGTTGCCTACCTCCACTTCATTTAGTTGTTTTTCTGGGGTTTTATCTTGTTCCTTCATCTGGTACATAGCCCTCTGCCTTTTCACCTTGTCTATCTTTCTGTGAATGTGGTTTTCCTTCCACAGGATGCAGGATTGTAGTTCTTCTTGCTTCTGCTGTCTGCCCTCTGGTGGATGAGGCTATCTGAGGGGCTTGTGCAAGTTTCGTGATGGGAGGGACTGGTGGTGGGTAGAGCTGACTGTTGCTCTGGTGGGCAGAGCTCAGTAAAACTTTAATCCGTTTGACTGCTGATGGGTGGGGCTGGGTACCCTCCCTGTTGGTTGTTTGGCCTGAGGCAGCCCAACACTGGAGCCTGCCTGGGCTCTTTGGTGGGGCTAATGGCCGACTCTGGGAGGGCTCACGCCAAGGAGTGCTCCCCAGAACTTCTGCTGCCAGTGTCCTTGTCCCCACGGTGAGCCACAGCCACCCCTGCCTCTGCAGGAGACCCTCCAACACTAGCAGGTAGGTCTGGTTCAGTCTCCCCTGGAGTCACTGCTCCTTCCCCTGGGTCCCAATGCGCACAATATTTTGTGTGTGCCCTCGAAGAGTGGAGTCTCTGTTTCCCCCAGTCCTGTCAAAGTCCTGCAATCAAATCCCACTAGCCTTCAAAGTCTGATTCTCTAGGAACTCCTCCTCCCATTGCCAGACCCCCATGTTGGGAAGCCTCACGTGGGGCTCAGAACCTTCACTCCAGTGGGTGGACTTCTGTGGTATAAGTGTTCTCCAGTCTGTGAGTCACCCACCCAGCAGTTATGGGATTTGATTTTACTGTGGTTGCGCCCCTCCTACCATCTCACTGTGGCTTCTCCTTTGTCTGGATGTGGGGTATCCTTTTTGGTGAGTTCCAGTGTCTTCCTGTCGATGGTTGTCCAGCAGCTAGTTGTGATTCTGATGTTCTCGCAAGAGGGAGTGAGAGCATGTCCTACTCTGCCATCTTGGTTCCGATTCCTATTTGATTCTTTTTTACAGCTGAGTAACATTGTATATATGTACCACATTTTGTTTCGTATTGTTTTGTTTTGTTTTGGCTGCATTGGGTCTTTGTTGCTGCGCGCAGGCTTTTTTCTAGTTGCGGCGAGCAGGGGCTACTCTTCGTTGTGGTGCACAGGCTTCTCATTGTGGTGGCTTCTCTTGTTGCGGTGCACAGGCTTCAGTAGTTGTGGCTCGCAGGCTCTAGAGTGCAGGCTTAGTATTTTCGGTGTACGGGCGTAGTTGCTCCGCGATATGTGGGATCTTCCCGGACTAGGGCTCGAACCCGTGTCCCCTGCACTGGCAGGCGGATTCCTAACCACTGCGCCACCAGGAAATTCCTGTTTGTTGAAAGTATTTTAATCACAGTTTCAATTTCATTACTTATGATTGGTCTGTTCATATTTTCTGTTTCTTCCTGGTTATTTCTACGAATTTGTCCATTGTTTAATTTTAATTAAAACAATTTTTTAAGTGTTTATTTATACTGAGCCGGTTTTTTTTTTCTTTTGCGGTACGCGGGCCTCTCACTGTTTTGGCCTCTCCCGTTGTGGAGCACAGGCTCCGGACGCACAGGCTCAGCGGCCATGGCTCACGGGCCCAGCCGCTCCGTGGCATGTGGGATCTTCCTGGACTGGGGCACGAACCCGTGTCCCCTGCATCGGCAGGCGGACTCTCGACCACTGCGCCACCAGGGAAGCCCCTAAGTGTTTATTTATAACCGCACCCTACATGTTGTGGAATTTTAGTTCCCCCATCAGGGATTGAACCTGGGCCCCTGGAAGTAGAAGTGCAGAGTCCTAACCACTGGACCACCAGGGAATTCCCCAGTATTTGTCCATTTCTTCTAGGTTGTCCATCTTATTGGCATATAGTTGTTTGTAGTAATCACTTATGACCCTTTTATTTCTATGGTGTCCATTGTAACTTCTCATTTTTCATTTCTAATTTTATTGATTTGAGCCCACTCCCTTTTTTTTTCTTGTTGAGTCTGGCTAAAGGTTTATCAATTTTGTTTATTTTCTCAAAGAGCCAGCTTTTAGTTTCCTTGATCTTTCCTACTGTTTTCTTTGTCTCTATTTCATTTATTTCTGCTCTGATCTTTATGATTTCTTTCCTTCTACTAATTTTGGGTTTTGTCGTTTTTGTCTAGTTTCTTTAGGTGTGGGTTATGTTGCTTTATTTGAGATTTTTCTTGTTTTCAGAGGTAGCAAATGTATCACTGTAAACTTCCCTCTTAGAACTGCTTTTGTGGCATCCCATCCATAGGTTTTGGATGTGGTGTTTTCACTGTCATTTCTCTTTAGATATATATATATATATATATATATATATATATATATATCTTTAATAGATCTTTATTGGAGTATATTGTTTCCCAAAACTGTGTTAGTTTCTGTTGTACACCAAAGTGAATCAGCCATGTGCATACATTTATCCCCATATCTCCTCCCTCTTGAGCCTCCCTCCCACCCTCACTATCCCACCCCTCTAGGTCATTGCAAAACATGGAGGTGATCTCCCTGTGCTTCCCACTAGCTAACTATTTTACATTCGGTAGTGTATATATGTTGATCCTACTCTCACTTTGTGCCAGCTTCCCCCTCCCACCCTGTGTCCTCAAGTCCATTCTCTATGTCTACATCTTTATTCCTGCCCTGCAAATAGGTTCATCAGTACCATTTTTTTTCTTTTTTTTTTTTCAGATTCCATATATGCTCTAGCACATGGTATTTGTTTTTCTCTTTCTGACTTACTTCACTCTGTATGACAGACTCTAGGTCCATCCACCTCACTACAAATAACTCAATTTCGTTTCTTTTTATGGCTGAGTAATATTCCATTGTATATATGTGGCGCATTTTCTTTATCCATTCATCTGTTGATGGACATTTAGGTTGGTTCCATGTCCTGGCTATTGTAAATAGTGCTGCAGTGAACATTGTGGTACATGTATCTTTTTGAAATATGATTTTCTCAGGGTATATGCCCAGTAGTGGGATTCCTAGGTCATATGGTAGTTCTATTTTTAGTTTTTTAAGGAACCTCCATACTGTTCTCCATAGTGGCTGTATCAATTTACATTCCCACCAACAGTGCAAGAGGGTTCCCTTTCCACCACACCCTCTCCAGCATTTACTGTTTCTACATTTTTTGATAATGGCCATTCTGACCGGCGTGAGGTGATTCCTCATTGTAGTTTTGATGTTCATTTCTCTAATAATTAGTGATGTTGAGCTTCTTTTCATGTGCCTCTTGACCATCTGTATGTCTTCCTTGGTGAAATGTCTGTTTAGGTCCTCTGCCCATGTTTTAATTAGATTGTTTTTTAGATGTTGGTCTGCATGAGCTGTTTGTATATTTTGAAGATTAATCCTTTGTCTTTTGTTTTATTTGCAAATATTTTCTCCATTCTGAGGGTTGTCTTTTTGTCTTGTTTATGGTTCCTTTGCTGTGCAAAAGCTTTTAAGTTTAATTAAGTCCCATTTGTTTATTTTTGTTTTTATTTCCATTACTCTAGGAGGTGGGTCAGAAAAGATCTTGCTGTGGTTTATGTCAAAGAGTGTTTTTCCTATGTTTTCCTCTAAGAGTTTTATAGTGTCCGGTCTTACATTTAGGTCTTTAATCCATTTAGAGTTTATTTTTGTGTATGGTGTTAGGGAGTGTTCTAATTTTATTCTTTTACATGTAGCTGTCCAGTTTTCCCAGCACCACTTATTGAAGAGGCTGTCTTTTCTCCACTGTATGTTCTTGCCTCCTTTGTCGTAAATTAAGTGACCATATGTGCATGGGTTTATCTCTGGGCATTCTATCCTGTACCATTAATCTATATTTCTGTTTTTGTTTTGATTACTGTAGCTTTGTGATATAGTTTGAAGTTGTGGAGCCTGATTTCTCCAACTCCGTTTTTCTTTATCAAGATTGCTTTGGCAGGGCTTCCCTGGTGGTGCAGTGGTTGAGAGTCCGCCTGCCGATGCAGGGGTCACGGGTTCGTGCCCTGTTCCGGGAAGATCCCACATGCCGCAGAGCGGCTGGGCCCGTGGGCCATGGCCGCTGAGCCTGCGTGTCTGGAGCCTGTGCTCCGCAACGGGAGAGGCCACAACAGTGAGAGGCCCACGTACCGCAAAAAAAAAAAAAAAAAAGATTGCTTTGGCTGTTAGGGGTCTTTTGTGTTTCCATACGAATTGTAAAATTTTTTGTTCTAATTCTGTGAAGAATGCCATTGGTAGTTTGGTAGGGATCGCATTGAATCTGTGAATTGCTTTGGGTAGTATAGTCATTTTCACAATATTGATTCTTCCAGTCCAGGAACATGGTATATTTCTTCATCTGTTTATGTCATGTTTGATTTTTTTCATCAGTGTTTTATAGTTTTCTTTGTACAGGTCTTTTGTCTCCTTAGGCAGGTTTATTCCTAGGTTTGTTTTTTTTTAATAAATGTATTTAGTTTTATTTTTGGCTGTTTGGGGTCTTTGTCGCTGCACGCAGGCTTTGTCTAGTTGCCTTGAGCGGGGGCTACTCTTTGTTGTGGTGCACAGGCTTCTCATTGTGGTGGCTTCTCTCATTGTGGAGTGCAGGCTGTAGGTGCGCAGGCTCAGTAGTTGTGGCGCATGGGCTTAGTTGCTCCGCGGCATGTGGGATCTTCCCGGACCAGGGCTTGAACCCGTTTGTTTCCTCTGCATTGGCAGAAGGATTCTTAACCACTGCGCCACCAGGGAAGTCCTATTCCTAGGTATTTTATTCTTTTTGTTGCAGTGGTAAGTGGGATTGTTTCCTTTATTTCCCTTTCTGATTTTTCGTTGTTAATGTATAGGAATGCAAGAGATTTCTGTGCATTAATTTTGTATCCTGCAGCTTTACCAAATTCGTTGATTAGCTCTAGTAGTTTTCTGGTGGCATCTTTAGGATTCTCTACAGTATCATGTCACCTGCAAATAGTGACAGTTTTACTTCTTCTTTTCCAATTTGTATTGCTTTTATTTCTTTTTCTTCTCTGATTGCTGTGGCTAGGACTTCCAAAACTATGTTGAATAATAGTGGTGAGAGTGGACATCCTTGTCTTGTTCCTGATCTTAGAGGAAATGCTTTCAGTTTTTCACCATTGAGAATGATGTTTGCTGTGGGTTTGTCGTATATGGCCTTTATTATGTTGAGGTAGGTTCCCTCTGTGCCCACTTTCTGGAGAGTTTTTATCATAAACCGGTGTTGAATTTTGTCAAAAGCTTTTTCTGCACCTATTGAGATGATCATATGGTTTTTATTCTTCAATTTGTTAATATGGTGTATCACATTGATTGATTTGTGTATATTGAAGAATCCTTGCATCCCTGGGATAAATCCCACTTGATCATGGTGTATGATCCTTTTAGTGTGTTGTTGGATTCTGTTTGCTAGGATTTTTTTTTTTTTTTGGCGGTACACGGGCCTCTTACTGTTGTGGCCTCTCCCGTTGCGGAGCACAGGCTCCGGACGCACAGGCTCAGCGGCCATGGCCCACGGGCCCAGCCGCTCCACCGCATGTGGGATCCTCCTGGACCAGGGCACAAACCCATGTCCCCTGCATCAGCAGGCGGGCTCTCAACCACTGTGCCACCAGGGAAGCCCCTTTGTTGAGGATTTTTGCATCTATATTCATCAATGATATTGGTCTGTAATTTTCTTTTTTTGTAGTATCTTTGTCTGGTTTTGGTATCAGGGTGACGGTGGCCTCATAGAATGAATTTGGGAGTGTTCCTCCGCAATTTTTTGGAAGAGTTTGAGAAGGATGGGTGTTATCTCTTCTCTAAATGTTTGATAGACTTCACCTGTGAAGCCACCTGGTCCTGGATTTTTGTTTGTTGGAAGATTTTAAATTACGGTTTCAATTTCATTACTTGTGATAAGTGTGTTTATATTTTCTAACTCTTCCTGGTTCGGTATTGGAATATTGAACCTTTACAAGAATTTGTCCCTTTTTTTCATGGTTGTCCATTTTATTGGCATATAGTTGTTTGTAGTAGTCTCTTGTAATTCTTTGTATTTCTGTGGTATCAGTTGTGATTTCTCCCTTTTTCATTTCTAATTTTATTGATTTGCGTCCTCTCCCTTTTTTTCTTGGTGAGTCTGGCTAAAGGTTTATCAATTTTGTTTATCTTCTCAAAGAACCAGCTTTTAGTTTTATTGATCTTTGCTATTGTTTTCTTCGTTTCTATTTCATTTATTTCTGCCCTGATCTTTATGATTTCTTTCCTTATACTGACTTTGGGTTTTCTTTGTTCTTCTTTCTCTAGCTGTTTTAAGTGTAGTGTTAGATTGTTTGAGATTTTTCTTATTTCTTGAGGTGAGATTGAATTGTTGTAAACTTCCCTCTTAGAACTGCTTTTAATGTGTCCCATAGGGTTTGGGTCGTCCTGTTTTCATTATCATTTGTTTCTGTATTTTTTTATTCTTCTTTGATTTTGTCAGTGATCTCTTGGTTATTTAGTAGCGCACTGTTTAGCCTCCATGTATTTGTGTTTTTTACAGTTTTTTTCTTGTAATTGATTTCCAATCTCATAGCATTGTTGTCAGAAATCTCTAGGTATTTTTTGAATTCCTCTTTGATTTCTTCAGTGATCCACTGGTTGTTTAGTAAAATATTGTTTAACCTCCACATGTTTGTGTTTTTTACAATGTTTTTCCTGTTATTGATTTTTTGTCTTTATATTTTTATTGGAGTATATTTGATTTACAGTGTTTGTTAGTTTCACATGTACAAAAAAGAGAATGTTATATATATATTCTTTTTCGAGTTCTTTTCCTATAAAGGTTATGAGAGAGTGTTGAGTAGAGTTCCCTGTGCTCTATAGTAGGTCCTTGTCAATTGTCTGTTTTATATACATTCGTGTGTATATGTTAATCCCAACCTACAGATTTATCCCCCCTTGCCCTCTATCCCCTTTGGTAACCATGAATTTCTTTCTTTTTCTTTTCTTGTTTTTTTTGGCCATGCCGTGCGGCTTCTGGGATCTTAGTTCCGTGACCACGGATAGAACCCGGACCTTGGCAGTGAAAGCTCAGAGCCCTAATCACTGGACCCATGGGGAATTACCCATAAGTTTCTTTTCTAAATCTATGAGTCTGTTTTGTAAATTAGTTCATTTGTATCAGTTTTTAGATTCCACACATAAGTGATATCATAAGATGTTTTTGGTTCTTTGACTTACTGTGATCATCTCTAGGTCCTTCTTGTTGCTACAAATAGCATTATTTTGTCCTTTTTTGTGGCCAATATTACATTGTATATATGTACCACATCTTCTTTATCCATTCATTTATCGATGGACATTTTGGTTGCTTCCTTGTCTTGGTTATTGTATATACTGTTGCAGTGCACGTAGGGGTGCATGAGCCATTTGGAACTATGGTGTTTTCTTGGTATTCTCCCAGAAGTGGGATTGCTGGATCATGTGATTGCTCATTTTTCGTTTTTTTGAGGAACTTCACTGCTGCTCTCCATACTGGCTGTGCCCTTTTACATTCCCCCCAACAGTGTAGGAGGGTTCCCTTTTCTTCACGCCCCGTTCAGCATTTACTGTTTGTAGACTTTTTGAGGATGGCCATTCTGACTGGTGTGAGGTGATACCTCCTTTTAGTTTTGATTTGCATTTCTCTAATAATTAGCGATGCTGAGTATGTTTTTGGTTGCTTTTTTTTTTTGAAACAGAGTAAAATGTACCTCTTAAAATTGGATCTTGAAAGTCAGCCCTGTTTTTAATTCTGTTTTGATTACCTACTCCCAGACATTTCTCCAGCGCAGGTATCATTTATTTACAGCCCCACAGGCCTTGTGAATATTAAGTATCCAGAAGCACTGTTTTTAGAGTTGTTGTTACTCTTAACTGCCACATGGTGGCAGGGTTATGCATGCCCAACTTTGGGTCTTAGGGCAACCAGAGCCTTAGTTAAAGAAAGTCCTGTTCCTGGGTTGTAACTGAGAGTAGAATGTGCCAGAAGAAACACCCAAGGGCTTGTGTCTCCTCACTTCTTCCCTCTTACCCTTCACCCTCCAGACAAATCGCAACCCCTGTAAAACCACGATGCTGACAGTATTGAGTGTACTTTGGTGGGGGACTCTATGGAAGGAGGATGGAGGTGGGAACTCCACCACCAGGAGACGTGCAGCCCAGGTGACTTTTTAAAAATTTTTTAATCTTATTTATTTGTTTTTTGGCCGTGTTGGGGTCTTCGTTGCTGCGCGCAGGCTTTCTCTAGTTGCGGCGAGCGGGGGCTGTTCTTCGTTGCAGTGCGTGGGCTTCTCATTGCGGTGGCTTCTCTCGTGGTGGAGCACAGGCTCTGGGCGCACGGGCTTCAGTAGTTGCGGCACGCGGGCTCAGTAGTTGTGGAGCACGGGCTTAGTTGCTCCGCGGCATGTGGGATCTTTTCAGACCAGGGATCGAACCCGTGTCCCCTGCACTGGCAGGTGGATTCTCAACTGCTGCGCCACCAGGGAAGCCCCCAGGTGACGTTTCAAAGCTCTTCTAGCCCAGAGGGTCCACCATCCTTTGGGTGCACTATGTTTGGTTTAGCTGTAGGAGGGTCTGCCTTGATCTGGAGATTTTGTCTCATCCAGAAGGGACCAGGCACTCCAGGTCCAAGAGGGCTCATCTGCTGGCACATCCTCCCCAGCTCGCTCAGGCCCACAACAGTCCTGCCTTTGGACCCAACCTGCTTAAGCTCCATGGATGTGATTCCAGCCTAGGTCCCTGAGGCCTGAGGGGAATAGAGTAGGGATTTCTTTCTTTCTTTCTTCCTTCCTTCTTTCCTTTTCTTCTTTCTTTCTCTTTCTTAGTTGAATTTTTCTTTTATTTTAGCATATAGTTGATTTACCATATTGTGTTTGTTTTAGGTATACAGCAATGTCATTCTGTTGTACATTTACATATATCTGCTCTTTTTCAGATTCTTTTTTTTTTTTTAATATTTATTTATTTGGCTGCACCGGGTCTTAGTTGTGGCATGCAGGATCTAGTTCCCTGACTAGGGATCGAACCCCAGACCTCCTGTGTTTGGAGCGTGGAGTCTTAACTTCTGGACCACCAGGAAAGTTCCTTTTTTCAGATATAGGGTCTGAGTAGAGTTCCCTGTGCTCTACAGCAGGTCCTTGTTGATTATCCATTTTATATATATTGTGTAAATGTTAATCCCAGCCCCCTAATTTTTCCCACCCCTTTTCCCATACCCACCCCCCAAGTAATTGTGCCTTCCCTCTCTGGCGGACCTAGGCTGCTGCTGCCCTTTTTTTTTTTTTTTTTTTTGGGCTACATTGGGTCTTCGTTGCTATGCGCGGGCTTTCTCTAGTTGCAGCGAGCGGGAGCTACTCTTTGTTGTGGTGCGCAGGCTTTTCATTGCGGTGGCTTCTCTTGTTGCAGAGCACAGGCTCTAAGTGCGTGGGCTTCAGTGGCACGCGCGCTCAGTAGTTGTAGTGCATGGGCTTAGTTGCTTCGCGGCATGTGGGATCTTCCTGGACCAGGGCTCAAACCCGTGTCCCCTGCATTGGCAGGAGGATTCTTAACTACTGCGCCACCAGGGAAGTCCGGACCTAGGCTTCTTAGGAGTACACCCTCATTTGCCACAGTCCAGCCTCTTCAAGCTGTCTCCACACAGCCAACCCTGGTCTGACCTCTGGAGCCTGATATTCAGCACCCCGCCCCCACCAACAGAGGAGCGTCTCAGGCTCTGGTGCACAGGGTGGTGCACAGGGTGGAGGTGACTACCTTATGTGCAGATTACTCTCCTTTTGCCATTGCAAACACATTGCTGCACTGTCCTCTTAGGGTCTGGACCTTCCCCTTTGTCTAGGCTAAGGTCCCTGTCAGTGATCAGGCTTCCCAGGGTGCTGGAATATGTTTACCTTCACTGCTCCTTCCCTGGGGCACTAGATTCCTAGTGTCTAGATTCCTTCCCCACCCCGCCCCGCCTTTCTTTTTTTTTTTTTAAGTCTCACTGCTTCGGAATCTTAGTTCTTTGACCAGGGGTGGAACCCATGACCCTGGCAGAGGAAACGTGGAGTCCTAACCACTGGACCGCCAGGGAATTCCCTTTTTCCTTTTGCCCTTCCCGGTTATGTGGAGGTTTTCTTGCCCTTTCGGAAGTCTGAGGTGTTCCTCCGGCATTCAGTAGGTATGTGTGAATCATTCCACTGGTAGGTGTATTTTTAATGTCCTTGTAGGAGAGGGTGAGCTCGCCATCCTACTCCTCTGCCATCTTAATCCTGTCTTGAAAAGTGAGTTTTAGACAGTAGGTACTGACCTCAATTAGCAAAACTAAAATTTAATATTTATTAAAACGTAATTTTTTGTAGGTGTGAAAAAAATTTTTTTTCTTTAACCATTTTTACCAAATATAGCCAAATTAATCGGGTACAAGTTAGTGGGCTACAGTTTTATAATCAAAGGGAGAGTGAGGAGGGGGAGAAGACCACCTGCTTCCTCATCCTTGAGTAGACATCAAGCTTCCATCATCAGCTCCTCCTCCACGTGGGGAGTTTTCTTGTCATTACGTGGTCAAAGCAGGACTGTCATGGTGCAGTGGAAATGAGCAGAAAGGCAGTAATGTATAATAAAATGATAATTCAAGTTTTAGTATAATGTCAGCCTTTCCTTATATTTTTGTTTTTAGTGCATGCAGAGGAGTGTGTCCTGGGAATCATTAATTTATGGAGCTCACTGGGCAGGATGTGGGTCACATTCCACCATTGTTGTGTTGTTTTGGAGCATGTCTCATGCTTCTGTTGCATGGGTTTGTGGTTAAGCAAACCTGCTTTCTTGAGTGATCATTAACTTACAGGGTCTCACATACTTTTTTCTTTACTTATAATCCCTTACTGGGATTAACTATTTAATTACTTGCTTTGTCCTTTTACTCTGTCACTATCATTGACACTGGGTTATGGTGAAGGAAAGTGTAATGTTTACTGTAAGGTGCGAATAAAAGGAGAAGCCGTGGCTGGTGCTCAAAAACCCTGAACACCCCAAAGCGTTTCTATAAAGCACTTTTTTTTTTTTTTTGGCTGCATTGGGTCTTCGTTACTGCACACTGGCTTTCTCTAGTTGCGGCGAGCGGGGGCTTCTCATTGTGGTGGCTTCTCTTATTGCAGAGCACGGGCTGTAGGGCACGTGGCCTTCAGTAGTTGTGGCGCACGGGATTAGGCGCTCTGTGGCATGTGGGATCTTCCCTGACCAGGCTCAGACCCGTGTCCCCTGCATTGGCAGGTGGATTCTTAACCACTGCGCCACCAGGGACGTCCCTGTAAAGCGTTTTTATTTTTTTTTTATTTTTTATTTTTGCGGTATGCGGGCCTCTCACTGCTGTGGCCTCTCCCTTTGTGGAGCACAGGCTTCGGACACGCAGGCTCAGCAGCCATGGCTCACGGGCCCAGCCGCTCCGCGGCACGTGGGATCTTCCCGGACCGGGGTATGAACTCGTGTCCCCTGCATCGGCAGGCGGACTCTCAACCACTGCGCCACCAGGGAAGCCCCTAAAGCGTTTTTAAAGGCGAGGTGAGGGAGAGGGGTCCCAGCGAATGTGATCAGCTCGTGCACAATTCTCTGATTGGTTGATGGTGAGGTAACAGGGCAGTGTCATGGTGTTAACATTATCAATCCTTAGGCTCCAGTAGGTCTGGGGGCTACGTGCTCACGGTCATCACGTAGTTAACTTCTTCCATTTGGTGGTGGTTTTAGCACCTTTAAAAAAAACTCAGGAAATGTGCATCTGATACTATTATCTAGGAACTTCAGAGATGAGCTACAACAGAGGATACGGTGGAGGGGTCTGTCCCAGTAAGACCCCATAGGGTCCTGCTTGGTTACAAGGGGACACTGAAGAAAGCAGCAATACTCCAGAAGGCCTAGTGCTGGGGGACGAGTTCACGGAGTGGTGTCAGTCCCAGACAGGAACCAAGGAAGCCTCAAGGGAGGGGCTTCTGGGTGAGTCTTGAGAAGGTCAAGAGGAGAGCACCATTTAGAGGCAACACGCTGGGCGAGGGCCTGATATCTGGAGGGACCATGGCATGGTGAAACAAGTGAGGGAAGGCTGGGCTGCTTTGGTCAGCTAGGGCAGTGAGAGAGGACTGAGCAGTGTGTGCTGGACTTTGTCCGGCAGGCACAGGGAGTATGTACGTAGTTCCTGGAAGTAGGGCCAGCCTGGTGAGCAGAACCTGTCTGGGGCTCCTGCTGCAGCAGCTGCCCTTACACGTAAGTGTTCCAGCTCTGCTGACCCTCACAGTCCGCTGTGTTCACCTTTTTCAAGGGCTCATGAAGTCAGGGGCCACTCAGCTTTCTGCACTTCCCAGGGTCAGGAGGAGCCTGTGTGTCCATCCACCCAGGGCTGAAGGCCTGGAGTGGACCAAGGGGGGCTCAGGAGACAGTATGCTTGAGGCCTGGGGCATTCACCTACATCCACTAGGAGCTGGGCCTCTGCCCCCAGTGCTGATGGGTGACCTGATGAGCTTGTTGGCCCACCGAAGAGCTGTAACTAGTCACTTGTCCAGTCATTGTCTTCACTTAACCTTGCCCAGAAGAGGTGTTTCTCATCTCTTTTACAATGGAGAAACTGAGGCTTTGAAGAGTAGGCACCTGAGCTGGTTATGCCCCTGTTAAGATGTAGAGCTGGGATTTGAACCCCGGTTCTGTCAGACTTCCCTGACCCTTGCCCTGGCCATTTTGGGGAGTAATCTGGGCTGGTGGTTGAACTCCCCCAGGATGCGCCTGGATATGCCCCACTGCAGGCTGAGCCACAGGCCTAGGTAAGGCCTGTGCAGCCCCTTCCGCCTCTGCCCACCTCTAAGTCTCCTTCTTAAAGCAAGCTCTAGTCTCAGGGAGGATCTGCTCACCAAGCCTGTCAGGTGGTTGGGCCTGGCGTGTGACTCTCCCCGGCAGATAGACTTCTTTCCCTTTCTCTTGCTTCCTGGCTCAGAGTCCCTGGCATCAGCCTCTGTGCCTCCCACTTCAGCCTTGAGAAGGGCAGCATTCTGTCTTGTGGGGTCATGAGGCCGGGTGAGGTAACCCCAGCCATCACTCATCAATGAAGGCAGACCATGTGCCCCATTCCACCCCCCTAGGTGCCCGGAGCAGTACCCAAGCTGACTCAGGTTCCAGTGAGGATGAGGCAGCCAGTGAGGCCCGCAGCACCACCAGTGAATGTCCCAGCCTTCTTAGCACCGCAGCAGAGGAAAGCTTTGGTGAGAGTGGGTGGGAATATGGCAGGGACTCAGTGGGGCTCCGGGGGCTAGGGCAAGAAGCGGGGATGACGAGCTGGCCTTGCAGGGGGGGATGCCGTGGATGAGCAGGGTCAGCAGGAAGACCTTGAGGAGAAGTTGAAGGAATATGTGGACTGCCTCACAGACAAGAGGTACCCCTGACTTCCAACCAATCCCTTCCCGTGTCCCTGCTTAGCCCATGCCAAATGTGACCCAGGTAGGATTGGCCCACAAAACCCCTTTCTTCCTCCCCCAGTGCCAAGACCCGGCAGGGTGCTCTTGAGAGCCTGCGTCTGGCCCTAGCAGCACACTTACTTCCCGACTTCTTGCTGGAGCGCCGCCTCACACTGGCTGATGCCTTGGAAAAGTGCCTCAAGAAAGGTTGGGCCTGGGGGCGCACGGGGGGCCTGAACTGGCTGGGTACTGACCCTTGCTGCATTGACTGACTGGAAGGCATCCCTGCAGGGAAGGGTGAGGAACAGGCCCTTGCCGCTGCTGTGCTAGGCCTGCTGTGCATTCAGCTGGGCCCTGGACCCAAGGGTGAGGAGTTATTCCACAGCCTGCAGCCCCTGCTGGTCTCTGTGCTCAGTGACAGCACAGCTAGCCCGGCTGCCCGGCTCCACGTGAGTGTTCCTTGCCCTGTAAGAGCCTTCCTTCACCTAATCCCTAAGCAGAGACATGGGTTCCACCTGCCTCCAGGCTCCCCTGCTCCAAGGGTGGGCCCCGTGGCTGGGAACCCAGGCTCACCCTCTGACCACAGCCTGGCTTTGCCCTCCTCCCAGCAGTGCACTTCTGCTCTTGGCCTGGGCTGCTACGTGGCTGCCGCCGATGTACAGGTAAGTGGCCTTCAGGTACAGGCAGTAGAGCACGTAGGCCCTAGCTCTGCCCCTGAGCCACTCCCCTGCCCTTGTGCCCCTAGGACCTGGTCTCCTGCCTCACCTGCTTGGAAGGCGTTTTCAGCCGGTCCTGTGGTGTGGGTGGCTCCACAGCCCCTGTGGTCCCTGTCAGCCTGCAGGGCTTGCTCTGTGCTGCCCTGCAGGCCTGGGCCTTGCTACTCACCATCTGCCCCAGCGCCCATATCAGCCGCATCCTGGACAGGTAGGGGCGACTGCCCACTGGGAGTGGGAGGGGAAGGGTGAAGAGGCCCCCCAGCCCACACACATGGCTCAGTCTGCTCCTTCCCCAGGCAGCTGCCCCGGCTGCCCCAGCTCTTGTCCAGTGAAAGTGTGAACCTGCGGATGGCTGCCGGTGAGACCATCGCATTGCTCTTTGAGCTCACCCGGGACCTTGAGGTGTGAGAGATGGCGCGGGGTGGGGGGGGTGGCGCAGGGGAGGGTGCCTGCTGACACCACCTGCCCATCTCAGGCTGGGTGCAGGGGATGCCATAGAAAACAAGGTAGCCTTAGGTCATTATGGAGGGGAAGTAGCCCCAACACAGACTCAGAGGCCAAGTGCTCTGATGGGGCCCCTTAGCGGAGGTGTCTGGCGCAGGCAGGGGCCAAGAAGGGATGCAGGGGAGGGTCAGGCAGAGAAGAAAATGACTTTCTTGGTGAAAGGAAGGGTTTGGGTGACCCCACTGTGTTAAAAGCCAACAGAGCTCAGGCGTCTGCTCCTATGTCCTCCATCGCTCCCACTGCAGGAGGACTTTGTTTACAAGGACATGGAGGCCCTCTGCGGCACGCTGCGCACTCTGGCCACTGACAGCAACAAGTATCGGGCCAAGGCTGACCGCCGGCGCCAACGCTCTACCTTCCGGGCCGTGCTGCACTTTGTCGAGGTACGTGTGAGAAGGGATGCATCCTAGCGAGGGTGCACCCCCAGGCATAGCTGCCAAGCCCAGTCACAGCCCCTCTACCCTGCAGGGCGGCGAGTGTGAGGAGGAGACAGTCCGCTTTGGGCTTGAGGTGCTCTATGTGGACAGCTGGGCTCGGCGCCGGGTCTACGCTGCCTTCAAGGACGCGCTGGGTTCTGGCATGCACCACCACCTCCAGGTGGGGAGGCAGACGGGGAAGGGGTACCCCGCTTGGCTGTTTCAGACTGGCCTGAGCTCACTGCCTTCTTTGCCCCCAGAACAACGAGCTACTCCGTGACATCTTTGGTCTGGGCCCTGTGCTGGTGCTGGATGCCACTGCCCTGAAGGCCTGCAAAATCTCACGTTTTGAGAAGGTTTGCCCCTTTGTCTTCCCTCCATTCCTTGTGGCCTGGAGCTCTGCAGGGGCTGGAGGAGAAGCCCTGGGCTGCCTCCTCCCAGCTCACTAGACTCTCACTCTTTGTCCCACCTCAGCACCTGTACAACGCTGCTGCCTTCAAAGCCAGGACCAAGGCGCGCAGCCGCGTGCGGGACAAGCGGGCAGACATCCTGTGAGGACCAGCCGAAGAGGAGACTGTCTACATCCTTGCCCGTATTTTTAACAGAAGACAGTGCAATACCTGGTCCCTGCCAGGCACTGTCGCTTTATTTTTTTAATGACAAAACCAAAAACAGACATGGGGGTGGGTGGCTGGAGGCCAGGCCACTTGGGACCTTCGCGCTTTGCCCCTGCGCCAGCCCTGTGTCAGGGCTGTGGGGCAGGCAGAAGAGGGCTGTCCCTTTCTCAGGCCTTGCTCCCCTGGGATGACCCACTTTCTTGGGGGGGAGGTGATAGTACCTGGACAACTGCCACTACAACATGTGGGGAGGTGGGAGGTGATAGTACCTGGACAACTGCCACTACAACATGTGGGGAGGTGAGGCTACCTGGA
The DNA here is from genome assembly GCF_949752795.1 of Hyperoodon ampullatus. Classification (NCBI taxonomy): domain Eukaryota; kingdom Metazoa; phylum Chordata; class Mammalia; order Artiodactyla; family Ziphiidae; genus Hyperoodon; species Hyperoodon ampullatus. The sequence continues at coordinate 38,789,129 of NC_136923.1, forward strand.
GTGGATTTATATGCTGAGTTTTAAAGATTTTAGAGATAATTAAACAATGTGCAGCCTTCTGTGGCCCTGACTTCTGGGTGTTTCTGCCTGCCCTCCCTACCCACCAACCCAGGCTTGGACCCAGCTGGGCCTCCCTATCTCCATCTCACCTTTGCCCTCCAAAATAATCTCTCCCCAGGGGCCCTCCTCCCCCTACTCAGAGCCCAGCCTGTCAGAGCTGAGGCTGGACCCCCACTGGGAGGCCCAGTAGAGTTTGGGTGACCAGGGTGGGCAGCTATTTTTAGACTTCTGAACCTGCTATCTGGAGGAGGCCAGAGGGTGCTGACAGGCCCCAAGAGGAGCCAGGAGGCTGGTGTCGCTTCCTCTGACCTTGGGCCACACCATGTGGGGCCCTGGCACCAGAAGGCTTGGCTAGGCCTAGCTTGAGAAGGCAAGAAAGGCAGGCAGCTGCGGGGTCAGATCAGGCTCTTATATGAAAACCTCACCAAGGAAGTAGTGTGGAGCAGTAGTGGGAGGGGGGAAAGCTACCAGTGGCCACTTCATTCCCCTACACACACCCCCAGGCCCCAGGTCCAAGTGGCATCTCAACTGGGTGCTCGGGCCTCGCTTGAGTTGAGCCTCCGCAGCTGGCTGAGGCTGGCGAGCCGGAGTTTGAGCAGCACTTCCTCCTGTGTTCGCAGTGTGTGCGCCAGCACGCGTAGGGATTCGCTCTGCAGCACTAAGACAGGTGGGCGGTAACGGGGGATTATCAGACCACATGCAACCCTGCAACACCCGACCCTCCCAGCCCTTCACTGCCTCGGTCTCTCCATTCCACTGGCTTCCTGCGCCCTCCTTACCACTCAGGTAGACGGCCAGGACAGCCAGCGCCAGGCAGGTGAGCACCAGCAGCGCAAGCAGCAGCAGGAAGCTGCCGCGGCTGTGCACAGGGCTGCAGCCGGTCTGGGCGCACATCGATGGAGGCAGGATGCCCAGCAGCTCATCCCATGGCTGCGCCTCCTTGGCCAGGTAGGGCCATAGTGAACCTGCAGGGCAAACGGGGGATCAGGAGGGCGGCAGGTGCGCCTGCTTTCCTCCCTTCTCCCAGTCCACGGGTCCCACTCCCCTGCACCCCTTCACCTCCACTGTGTAGCTCGCTGATGGACTCCACCCGGTGTAGGCGAACCTCCTGCACGTGATTAGGAGCCAGTGGTGCCCTGCTCCTTGTCGGTGCCACGGTGTCTGCAGGGGCAGCGTGGGGCTGATTCAGCCAGCAGGTCATGCCCTCCCTTCTAGATGGCGTCGAGCGGCAGCAGGGGCTCAGAAGAGGTAGAAGGGGCATTTGGCTCCTGATCCCCTAAAACCAACTCAGGAGTGACCCGTGATTTGGAAGCAAGACAACGTGAAAACCGCGTACGCCTGTTTCACCCACAGTAGCAGAAGTTGCTGCTTGACTTAACATTTGTTTCCTTCCAAGCACCTCAGGGACTTTCAGGCATTCCTCTCTGCTTGCTCGTTTCTAGAGAATTTATCAGCCTTAGAGAACTCAACCCACAGCCCATGAAGTTCATTCCTGCTTCTGCTATCAGTTTTCCCTGCAGACCCTGTGCCTGGGGCCTTCTCCTGGGCCCCAGCAGAAGCAGCCCTATTCTAGCCAGCTTTTTGCCTTCTGCTCCCGGCCTCAGCTCTGCCTCCTTTTTCATACTAAGTGTGATTCTGCTGTGAACCCTGCTGTTCTCACTCAACATCATGAGAGGAGACCCGCCCTTGTTAGCAAACTGTTCCACTTGCCTTTGAAGTCTCCCCTCAGGTATCTCTTTGAGGCTGCCTGGGCATTTAGGTTGTTTCCAATCCCCTTCCTAAATTAATAACCCCTAGAAAAGGACACGCATCATTGAGTATAAAGGCTTTCCCCCAACTTCCCAATAGTTATTAAGGATGGATTCCCAGAAGCAGAATTACTAGGTCAAACAGCAGGGACTTTTTCTTTTAAGCTATCATCACATCGTCCTCTGGAATAGTTGTCCACAGCCTCCAAAAGAGTACAATATCGCCACCAACAGGCATCTCCATAGAAAAAAAATTTATGTACATAAGTGTGCACATACATATTTGCTAAGTTGGGAGATGAGAAAAGGCCTTTCTTCTGGTACTTTTTTTTTTTTTTTGCGACACGCAGGCCTCTCACTGTTGAGGCCTCTCCCGCTGCAGAGCACAGGCTCCGGACGCGCAGGCTCAGCAGCCATGGCTCACAGGCCCAGCCACTCTGCGCCATGTGGGATCTTCCCGGACCGGGGCACGAACTCGTGTCCCCTGCATCGGCAGGCGGACTCCCAACCACTGCACCACCAGGGAAGCCCGAAAAGGCCTTTCTTGACCAATTTTGTTGGGGGTCTTTGCTTGGGGAGCCTGACCAATATCTGTGTGGCTTCCTAGTTCACAGCCTCTGCCCATTTAGTCACTGGGGCTGTGTACCATTCTTGTGATTTTAATTACTTATTTTTGGACCCAGTGAAGTATTTATTTTGTGATTTCTAAAAATTATATTTTCTTCTGGTGGTGCTTCCCCCCACCCCCCTTAAAATCTTGGCCCCTTTGGGACTTCCCTGGTGGTCCAGTGGCTAAGACTCTGCGCTTCCAAAGCAGGGGGCCCGGGTTCGATCCCTGGTCAGGGAACTATATCCTGCATGCTGCAACTAAGACCCGATGCAGCCAAATTAAAAAAAAAAAATCTTGGCCCCTTAAGATCTCCAGATGCCTAGCTGGAAGCTAGATGACAAATTCAGGGGCATTGGCGGGATACCTCCTGATAGACGCAAGGGTGATTGGGCTCTCCGGGTCTAACACTTTCAGAATAGTACCTTAACCTTCATGATTTGCTTGAAACTGACCCTTGACCTGCTCAAAAATGTGTAAAACAAAAACCAGTGCTGTCTGTTGTTATGTCTGGGTGGTGGTGGATTGGGGTTCGTATTAAATTCTGTGCACTTGGCTGTGTTTTTCCCACACTTTTAAATTGATCTTGGGTTCTTTGTGTTACCAGGAAGAACACATAGTAAATGTCATCCTTAAGACCTCAAAAGGGGACTTCCCTGGTGGCTCAGTGGTTAAGAATCCGCTTGCCAATGCAGGGGACACAGGTTCGAGCCCTAGTCTAGGAAGATCTCACATGCCGTGGAGCAGCTAAGCCCGTACGCCACAACTACTGAGCCTGCGCTCTAAAGCCTGTGAGCCACAACTACTGAACCCCGGGCGCTTAGAGCCCATGCTCCGCAACAAGAGAAGCCACCGCAATGAGAAGCCCGCGCTCCGCAACGAAGAGTAGCCCCCACCCGCCGCAACTAGAGAAAGCCCACGTGTAGCAACGAAGAGCCAACGCAGCCAAAAATAAATAAATAAATAAATAAACATTCCAAAAAGGACCTCAAAAGGAAGCAAACACTCCCACACCCAGGGCCAGGCCCCTCCCATTCAGTATAAAATGTCGAAAATGTGATGGGGGGAGTTGACTAGTTGGGCCAAGCCGGAGCCTTGGTGCAGCTGGTCCTGCATCCTGGCCAGCACTGTACCTGAAGCTTCCCAGGTCCCTGCTCTGACCCCTCTGAGCCTCCATACATCTTGCATGCAGTCAGTCAATTAGGAAAGTGGCCACCAAAGTCTTTAACTAGAAGTCAGTCCGGCCAGTCCAAGGGACCCCAACCTTTAGCCAGTTGGGGCCACACAGGCCCACACTGGAGGCCAGAAGCATATCCACTCCCAGTCCCTGGGTCGTGTGCCCAAATGCTTTGCAAAACCACTGCCTGCCCCCAATCCCAGTGCCCTCCCTGAAGGAAGAGCTTAATGGGACAGCCTACCCAGCCCACACTCACTTGGTCACAGCCTGTAGTTGACCCTCCTCTGCCCCCAACCCCTCCCTGCTGTCCTCAGCAGGGGGTACAGGTATGAGGTGAGGAGACGTTAGGGGAATGGTAGGCCCTTCCTTCACGCATAGGGGGCCAGTCCCTTTACTTGAACTAGGACACGGTGACTGATGACTAGTCAAGGAAGTGAGGTCAGTAGGAAAGGGGCCAGGTTTCTCCATGGTCCACAGGGTCACAGCATTGGGGCCTTACCCTCCCTCACAGTCATTTCCTACCTTCTTGGGCCTCCTCCGGCATGGTGGGTGTTAGGCAGGCAGGGGGTCGCTGAGAGTGCCTAGTACCAGGACCAGATAGAGGCAGCAGTGGCGCCTCTGAGAGCCTGGGGAAGGCCTGGCTGCCTCCCAACCTGGGCTGAAAATAGGCGTGAGCTCAGCACACTGGGCTATATTTAGAGGGGGCACCTCCCAGCCACGGGAAGGAGCAGAGTGACCCACAAGGACCAGCCTAGACGATCGATCTGGTGATGGAGCCCAGGCAAGAGCACACCTCCAGCAGTGCATGTACCCTGGGAACCCTGCTACTCATGTCTGCAGGGCCTTGGTGTCTTCATCCAGACAAGCCTCCTCAGGCTCACCTCCTGTGATGTCCCACGTGGCAAGCCCATGCAAGGGAGCCCTGTGCATCTCCACCCCTCCACCCCCTGAAGACCCCTACCCACAGCGGGTTCATCTAGCAAATGTGGGACAAGCACCCACCACTGATCTGCTGGCATCACGAATTAGGAGTGATGGACAACTGGAGCCCAGTGCCCTGAGGGCTCTGAGAGCCCCCAAAGGGGACAGAGACACCCCCAATACCTGCAGGTACCCATGCTGGTCAGTGGAGGAACATAGGTTGAAGGTTGATACTTCTATTACTAAGTTTACAACTTCAGGTAAAGGAATGCTCCCTTTCAGACCTCAGTTTTCTCACCTGTAAAGCAGGAATAACAATGGTTCCTACCTGGCTGGCACAGTGCACATGAGAATGGAACTATAAGCACATGTCTGAAGCACTTAGCCCAATGCAAAGTTTTGATCCTCCCTCTCTCCATAAGGGAATACAGGTCACACAAGTTCATGTGAGGATGCATGGCACCACCTGCCCTTAAAAAGAGGGACTGGTCCAGCTTAGGACCCACCCTCTGCTGTTGGACCCCTGTGCCCCTCCTTCCCAAATGGGACAAAGCAAGACAGTAGGCTCTACTTCTTAAACATCTGAAATCCATCAATCTGCTGTATCCTTCTTGATATTCCTCAAACTCAAGCTTGTTCCCACCTCAGGGCCTTTGCACTGGCTGTTCCCACCTGGAATGTTCTTCCCTAGATGTTCCCATGGCTGGCTCCTTTTCATTTAGCTCAAATGTCACCCCCTCAGTGAGGCCTTCTGCTCACATTCTTTTCTACATCACCCAATTTTATTTTTTTCATAGCATTTAGCCGAGAAATTATATCATCCAGAATATACAGTTGACCCTTGAATAACTAGGGGTTAGGGATCCCAACCCTCTGTGCAATGGAAAATGCACATATAACTTTACAGTTCACCCACGCTCTGGAACCATGGTTCCGCATCTTCAGATTCAGCAAACCGGGGATCCAGTAATACTGTAGTGCTATTTACTGAAAAAAATCACATGTAAGTGGATCCTGTACAGCTCAAGCTGGTGGTGTTCAAGGGTTAACTGTACTATGCATGTCAGTATCCCCAAAGGCCCTACAGAATCCACTCAGTCACGTGGAAACCACCTTTAATCCTCACCACAGCATCCTTAAAATAAATAGGTTTTGAGACTTTCAGGAAGGTGTCCAAGGCCACACAGCAAGAACTAGTGAGACTGGGTGGGACCTGGCACCCTTTGCTACAGTGCTTACACCTGGACAAACATCTCCTGGAGCAATAGAATACAAAGAAATCATAAGGGACTAAAAATAACTATGCACCTGCAAATGGGGCAAATTATGAACAATATACAAAACGACCAAAAACCCAACTGCCACTTCTGAAGTGTTGGGAGCAAAAGGAGTGCACTACTCACGATTCCTGCCCACAACACCACCAAGAGGGTGGGCAGACCACCCAAGCCACCCCTACCGCCTGAACCATGGATCTGACCCTACCCTCACCCCATTTAAAGGACCAACTCACCCCCCAGCCCCGCTTCAGGGAGCAAGCAAGGCAACCTGTTCTTTGTTTTTGCTCCCTTGTGCTGCAGCATGAGTCCCAATAAAGCCTTGCCTGAATTTCTCGTCTGGCCTCTCATCAGTTTCTGTTCACTGAAGAGTCCAAGAATCTGGGTCAGTAACATACTTGGTGGCAACTCCACCGGACACCTATGGGGCCATTTGCCCCCTCCCTGGGAGAGAATCCAGGCACCTTTGGAACCAACAAACGCAGTTTCCCCGTAGGTGACAAGCTGCCGCCTGAATCTCTTTCAGCATAACCACGTTTGGTAAGTCTGCCTTCCTGGCCCCTGAGAGTCTCATTACCATCATTCAGGCAACGCTTTCCCCTCCCCGTTGTCCTTTTTCCCTCATGGTTTTCCCTTTCCCTCTCCTGATAGCTCTCTACTTCCCTGTCCTCTTGTTCCAAGAGAGTGGACATCGGGCAGCTACAGCACCACTCCTCTCAGCTTGTGGGACCTGCTCCCTCTGGCCAACAACGACTCACCTTGATGGATGACAAACTGGTGGGAGAGGCTTGCCTCAAGCAGTGCAGGTCTTGGTCCAGCAGGCTCTCCCGGACAGGAGATTTCTGAGGTGACAGGTTCAACCCTCATATCCTGTAGTTTTCGCAAGTCCAATCATCACAATATTCTCACCTTTATTTTCCTGCCGCCAAGAGAAGTCCCATCAGGAATGGGCCAAGGCAGATTTCTATGAAAACCTGTGAGTGCAAATCCTACCTGTGGGTTAGAGTCCTACGTATGATGTACAAATTGTACCCATGCATGGAAGTCCCACCTGTGGATCAGAATCCCACAGAGACGTACAAATGGTTGTTTTCCAGGATTAATCACCCCAGTGGGCAGTGGACAGGGTGCTCCCTCCTTCACTGGCCCTTTCTGAAAGTGTGCAGACTGGTGCCTAAATAGACACCTGCTGGGGACGGGTTGAAACGGCAATCTCTGTCTTTCAGTCTTTTCTATCCCTCCTCCCTTTACCTCTCCCTTGATTCTTACACCTACACTCCTGTTCCTTTCATCCTGGGGACTCCTTCTTTGTGTTACGAACTCTGGGGAGGAAATTCTGTGAACCCCTTGGTTGTTACGCAAGGCCTCAGCTCCATCTGGCCCCCGGGATCTCCAGTTGTTAGCCCCAAATTTATATGTAAACATGAAAAACACCAGGGAATCCTCAAAGACTATCCTCGGGGTTGCATTCTTAACTGGGGACTATTTAAATTAGGCGGTTTAAAAAGGAATAAGCTGATTTTCTCTTTCAACACACCCTGACCCCAATATGCCTTGGGCGACCAGGCGAAGTGGCCACAGAATGAATCTCTTAACTTTAACACCATTTTACAACGGGACCTGTTTTGTAAACAGTCCCCAAAACGGAAGAAGTCCCATAAGCACAGGCAATTATAAAACTCTGTCAAGACTCTGGTCTCAGGGATTTCTGTCGTGTGTGTTTAGCATCTATTTCTGTGTCTCTCCCAGAAGGTTGGGAGCCAGACCTCTCTTTCAACCACCACTAGCCATCAGCACACCGAGCCACCTTCTCGGTCTCCCATTTCTTCCCCTTCACCATCTTCAGCCCCGCACCCCCACCTTACCCAATCAAATCAGAAACCACAAAATCAGAACCCCGGTGCTTTCCCCAGTCGGGCTCCAGTCAGGCTCAAAGGTAGCCCGCACTTTTGCCCAACCAGGCTTTTACCACCTCTGGGAAGTAACTGATGAGAATGGAGAATTACTAAAGTGCAGCATGTCCCCTTCTCACTGCGGGACCTAGAAACCTGTAAGGAGCGATTTGGCAGGTTCTCAGAGAACTCTGAAAAGCTTAGGGACAGATTTATCACGCTGGGATTAACATTCTCTCTGACCTGGTAGGATATCATAGTTATCCTGGCCCACTGCTGTACCCTGAATGACATGGAGCGTATACTGAAAAAGGACAAAAAACACACACATGGCCTTCTGACCACCAATCCACACAACCAAATTTATCAAGTGAGTGGTAACACAATCCAAAATCATGAGCCACACTGGGACTATGAGGATCATGAAGGCCAGGCTAAGATGAAACATGTTACTTGTGTATCAGAAGGAATGAAAAGGTATACGGTGAAACCTGTAAATGAGGTTTACAGTCCAAGAAATTACACAAAACCAAGATAAAAACCCAGCACGCTTCCAGAGCTGGAAGACAGAGTCATTCAGGAAGTAAACGAATGCAGACCCTGAGTTTGCAGAAGGGAAATCACTATTTACCATGCATTTTATCACCCACTCTGCTCCTGATAGCAAGAGAAAATTGCAAAGGCTTGAGGCTGCGTCCAAAACAAAAGACACAAAATAGCCAAAGTGATCCTGAGAAAGAAAAACGGGAGCTGGAGGAATGAGACTCCCTACATTCAGATTATGCTACAAAGCTATAGTAATAAAAACAGGATTGTACGGCACAAAAACAAAAATATAGATCAATGGAACACTATAGAAACCCGAGAAATAAACCCACCCAAATACGGTTACTGAAACTCCGACAAGGAGGCAAGAATATAAAATGGAAAAAGACAGTCTCTGCAATGACGGCGCTAGAAAGCTACAGGTAAAAGAATGCAATTACAACATTCTCTAACACCATACATAAAAATGAAATCAAAATGAATTAAAGACCTAAGTGTAAGGTCAAATACTCTAAAACACTTAGAGGAAAACAGAAGCACAACACTGTTTGACATAAATAGCAAAACTATTTTTTGGATCCATGTCTTAAGAAATGAAAGGAAAATTTTTAAAAATGGGACATAATTTAAATTCAATGGTTCAGCACAGGAGAAACCATAAACAAAAAAAGAAAACCATCAAAATGCTGGAAAGTATCAACATGTCCAAATGAAGCAACCCAAAAGGGATTCACCTCCAAAATATAGAAACAGCTCAAGAAGCTCTAGATGAAAACAATAAAACGAAAAATAAGCTGAAGAGTTAACTAGACAATTCTCCAAAGAAAATATACAGATGGCAAAAAACACATGAAAAAATGCTCAACATCACCAATTATTAGAGAAATGCAAATCAAAATTACAACGAGGTAAGACCTCAACCAGTAAGAATGGCCATCAGCAAAAAATCTCAAAACAGTAAATGCTGGACACGGAGTGTAGAAAAGGCAACCCTCCGCCACTACTGAAAGGAATATAAATGGGTACAACAAAAAGGGAAAACAGATCGGAGGTTTCTGCAAAAAGAAAAAACAAAGCTACCATCTGATCCCACATCTCACTTCTGGGCAAACACCCAGAGAAGACCATAGTTCGAAAACCTACACGCACCCCAACGTGCATGACAGCACCATAAACAACAACCGAGACATCGAAGCAAGCAAAAAGGCCCCAGGCACATGACAGGATACAGAACATGTGGTATATATATACGACGGAATACGACTCAGCCATCAAAAGATGGAAAGACTGCCATTTGCAGCAACACAGAAGGATCTCCAGATGATCTAACTAAGTAAGTCAGATGGACTTCGATAAATATCATGCGATATGACTTACATGTGGAATCTAAAAATTGATACATATGAACTAATTCACAAAACAGCGACAAACTCAGACACTTAGAAAACAAACTTGTGCTTACCAAAGGGGAAAGATGGGGGAGAGGGATACATTAGGAGGTTGGCATTAACATATATACATGAACATATACACAATACATACTCCACTCTACAACACAGGGGACCCTGTTCAACACTTTGTCACAACCTATATAAGAAAAGGATCCTAAAAAGAACAGACATATGCATATGTACGACGAAATCACAATGCTGTACACCTGCAAGGGGCACAACATGGTCCATCAAGTTGCTTGGAAATGAAAGAAAAATGCAGTTAAAGAAAAAGAAAGAGAGAAAATAACAGACGTGCACTCGATTTTCCCCAGGCTCGAGGACCTGGGCTAGGGTCACATCCCTGGAGGCTCAGCACGCTGGGTTTCAAGGCTGGCTGTCGTGGGGCTGAGGGGACTGGGGAGGATTTGCCAGCAAGTGAGCCCCCCTGGGACCTGCATTGTCTGGTCCACTCGAAATGGGACCACAGTCTCCAGATCCAGGCAGGCCCTCCGATAGCTCAACCAAGCCTAGCGCACCGAAAGGAGGGTGGATCCTCTGGGCTGCAAGTGCTTTGAAACGTCACGTGGTCTCCACATCTCCTGGTGCTGGGGTTCCCACCTGCAGCCTAGCTTCATGTCCTACCACTAGAGTACCCTCGGCATCCTCCCTCAGTGTAGCACTTTGGGAAGGGTTGCGGCTTGTCTGGGGGTGAAGGGGAACAGGCCGAAAGGAAGGAGACACAAGACCTTGGGTGTTGCTTCTGGCACGTGCCCCTCCAAGTTACAACCCAGGAACACACCACCACTTTTCTCTCGCTAAGGCTCTGGCAATTGCCAGAGGGACCGGAGATGGGCACGAAGAAGCCTGCCACCTTGTGGACGATTCCTGTAACAACAACTTGGAAACCGGCGCCTCTGGGCACTAGGATTCACAAGGCCTGCAGGGCTTTAAAAAAATAACACCTGCGCTCAAGAAATGTCCTAGGATAGGTAACTGAAAAGATTTCAAAACAGGCCGGATTTGTCAGAAGACAATCTCAAGAGGTACATTTCACTCACACTGTTGGGAAAGAAGAAAAGAAACAAAACAAAACGGGAAAAGATGCTGAAGATCACCAATTACTTGACAACTGCAAATCAAAACAGCAACGAGGTATCATCTGACACCAGTCAGAATGGTCATCATGAAAGTGTCTCCAAACAATAAATTCCGGAGAGGGCATGGAGAAAGCAAACCCTCCTCCTCTGCTGGGGGGAACGTAACTGGTACAGCCACTGGCGAGTACAGTTGGGAGGTTCCTTCAATAACAGAAAATAGAGCTACCATCTGATCCCCCAATCCCACTTCTGGGCAAACACCCAGAGAAAACCATAGTTCGAAAACCTACACGCACCCCAACGTGCATGACAGCACTATATACGACAACCAAGACACCAAAGCAAGCAAAATGTCCACCGACAGATGACTGGATAAAGAAGATGTGGTACATATCTACGATGGAATGCTACTCAGCCATACAAAAGAAGGAAATACTGCCATTTGCAGCAACATGGAAGGACCTCAAGACGATCTAACTAAGTAAAGTCAGAAGGAGGTTGACAAATATCTTGGGATATGACTTATATGTGGAATCTAAAACTACATACAAATGAACTGATTCACAAAACAGTGACAGACTCACAGAGATCGACGAATATCATAGGATATCACAGGTGTGGATTAAGAAAAAAAAACACGATACAAATGAACTTATTTGGAGAACACAAACAGAATCACAGATGAGAAAGCCAGCTTGTGGGATTTCCCTGGTGGTCCAGTAGTTAAGAATCTGCCTTCCAATGCAGGCGACGTCGTTTTGATCCCTGGACGGGGATCTAAGATCCCACATCCGAGGAGCCACTAAGCCCCCGAGCCGCAACTAAGACCCAATGCAGCCAGAAAATAAATAAATAAATAAATATTTTTAAAAAAGAAAGCCAACTTGTGCTTGCAGGGGATGCGTCAGCAAGAAACATGCAGGTGAGCGATAAATTAGGACTTTGGGATTTAAGTATACACACTCCTCCTTATAAAATACATAATCTATGCGTTTCATTTCTACCCAGAGTTGAAATGTTGAGAGATGATTTTAAAAAAATAAGAAAGTGTCTTCCATTTTTAAAGGAATAATCTACACAGACCTACTAATATATAGCACAAGGAACTCTACTCAATATTCTGTCATTAATCAGTTATATGGCAAAAGAATCTGAAAAAGAAGGGATACTCAAAATATATAATTGAATCACTTAGCTGTACAACTGAAACTAACACAACATTATAAATCAACTATACTTCAGTATAAAATTTTTCTTAATTAAGGGAAAAAAAAGGAATAAGCTGATTTTTTTCTTGCAGCATACTCGGGCCCAAAATGCTTTGGATGACCATCAGAAGTGGTCAGAGAATGAATCCCTTATCTTTAACACCATTTTATTACTGGACCTGTTTTGTAAACGGTCCCCAAAATGGGGAGAGTCCCATATGTACAGGCCTTTATAAAACTTGATCAAGACTAAGGTCTGAGGGGCTCTTGTCGTGTGTGTTTAGTCTCTATTTCCAGGTTTCCCCCAAAACGTGTGAAGCCAGACCTTCTCACGGATCCCCTCTTTCAACCACCAAGTAGCCGTCAGCACACCGAGCCCCATTTTCAGTCCCCCGCTGCGTCCCCTTCACCATCTCCTTCAGCCCCCAGCCCCACACATTACCCTGCCAAATCACAAACCTCAAAACCAGTACCCCCGGGGCTTTCAACAATGGGACTCCCATCAGGTCCTCAAAACACTAAATGCTGGACAGGGCGTGGAGAAAAGGCAACCCTCCCCTCCACTACTGGAGGGAATATAAATTGGTACAACAACTGGGGAGAACAGTTCGGAGGTTCCTGCAAGAAGGAAAAAGAAAGCTACCAGCTGATCCCTCATCCCACTTCTGGGCAAACACCCAGAGAAGACCATAGCTCAAGAACCTACACGCACCCCGATGTGCATGACAGCACGATATACGACAACCGAGACACCGAAGCAAGCAAAAAGGCCCCCGACACATGACTGGATACAGAAGATGTGGTATATATCCACGATGGAATGCTACTCAGCCATACAAAAGACGGAAGTACTGCCATTTGCAGCAACACAGAAGGATCTCCAGATGACCTAAGTGAGGTAAATCAGATGGACGTCGATAAATATCAGGCGATATGACTTACATGTGGACTCTAAAAATTGATACAAATCAACTGATTCACAAAACAGCGACAGACTCGGAGACTTAGAAAACAAACTTATGCTTACCAAAGGGGAAAGATGGGGGAGAGGGATACATTAGGAGGTTGGCATTAACATATATACATGAACATATACACAATACATACTCCACTCTACAACACAGGGGACCCTGTTCAACACTTTGTCACAACCTATATAAGAAAAGGATCCTAAAAAGAACAGACATACGCATATGTACGACGAAATCACAGTGCTGTACACCTGCAAGGGGCACAACATGGTCCATCAAGTTGCTTGGAAATGAAAGAAAAATGCAGTTAAAGAAAAAGAAAGAGAGAAAATAAAAGACGTGCACTCGATTTTCCCCAGGCTCGAGGACCTGGGCTAGGGTCACATCCCTGGAGGCTCAGCACGCTGGGTTTCAAGGCTGGCTGTCGTGGGGCTGAGGGGACTGGGGAGGATTTGCCAGCAAGTGAGCCCCCCTGGGACCTGCATTGTCTGGTCCACTCGAAATGGGACCACAATCTCCAGATCCAGGCAGGCCCTCCGATAGCTCAACCAAGCCTAGCGCACCGAAAGGAGGGTGGATCCTCTGGGCTGCAAGTGCTTTGAAACGTCACGTGGTCTCCACATCTCCTGGTGCTGGGGTTCCCACCTGCAGCCTAGCTTCATGTCCTACCACTAGAGTACCCTCGGCATCCTCCCTCAGTGTAGCACTTTGGGAAGGGTTGCGGCTTGTCTGGGGGTGAAGGGGAACAGGCCGAAAGGAAGGAGACACAAGACCTTGGGTGTTGCTTCTGGCACGTGCCCCTCCAAGTTACAACCCAGGAACACACCACCACTTTTCTCTCGCTAAGGCTCTGGCAATTGCCAGAGGGACCGGAGATGGGCACGAAGAAGCCTGCCACCTTGTGGACGATTCCTGTAACAACAACTTGGAAACCGGCGCCTCTGGGCACTAGGATTCACAAGGCCTGCAGGGCTTTAAAAAAATAACACCTGCGCTCAAGAAATGTCCTAGGATAGGTAACTGAAAAGATTTCAAAACAGGCCGGATTTGTCAGAAGACAATCTCAAGAGGTACATTTCACTCACACTGTTGGGAAAGAAGAAAAGAAACAAAACAAAACGGGAAAAGATGCTGAAGATCACCAATTACTTGACAACTGCAAATCAAAACAGCAACGAGGTATCATCTGACACCAGTCAGAATGGTCATCATGAAAGTGTCTCCAAACAATAAATTCCGGAGAGGGCATGGAGAAAGCAAACCCTCCTCCTCTGCTGGGGGGAACGTAACTGGTACAGCCACTGGCGAGTACAGTTGGGAGGTTCCTTCAATAACAGAAAATAGAGCTACCATCTGATCCCCCAATCCCACTTCTGGGCAAACACCCAGAGAAAACCATAGTTCGAAAACCTACACGCACCCCAACGTGCATGACAGCACTATATACGACAACCAAGACACCAAAGCAAGCAAAATGTCCACCGACAGATGACTGGATAAAGAAGATGTGGTACATATCTACGATGGAATGCTACTCAGCCATACAAAAGAAGGAAATACTGCCATTTGCAGCAACATGGAAGGACCTCAAGACGATCTAACTAAGTAAAGTCAGAAGGAGGTTGACAAATATCTTGGGATATGACTTATATGTGGAATCTAAAACTACATACAAATGAACTGATTCACAAAACAGTGACAGACTCACAGAGATCGACGAATATCATAGGATATCACAGGTGTGGATTAAGAAAAAAAAACACGATACAAATGAACTTATTTGGAGAACACAAACAGAATCACAGATGAGAAAGCCAGCTTGTGGGATTTCCCTGGTGGTCCAGTAGTTAAGAATCTGCCTTCCAATGCAGGCGACGTCGTTTTGATCCCTGGACGGGGATCTAAGATCCCACATCCGAGGAGCCACTAAGCCCCCGAGCCGCAACTAAGACCCAATGCAGCCAGAAAATAAATAAATAAATAAATATTTTTAAAAAAGAAAGCCAACTTGTGCTTGCAGGGGATGCGTCAGCAAGAAACATGCAGGTGAGCGATAAATTAGGACTTTGGGATTTAAGTATACACACTCCTCCTTATAAAATACATAATCTATGCGTTTCATTTCTACCCAGAGTTGAAATGTTGAGAGATGATTTTAAAAAAATAAGAAAGTGTCTTCCATTTTTAAAGGAATAATCTACACAGACCTACTAATATATAGCACAAGGAACTCTACTCAATATTCTGTCATTAATCAGTTATATGGCAAAAGAATCTGAAAAAGAAGGGATACTCAAAATATATAATTGAATCACTTAGCTGTACAACTGAAACTAACACAACATTATAAATCAACTATACTTCAGTATAAAATTTTTCTTAATTAAGGGAAAAAAAAGGAATAAGCTGATTTTTTTCTTGCAGCATACTCGGGCCCAAAATGCTTTGGATGACCATCAGAAGTGGTCAGAGAATGAATCCCTTATCTTTAACACCATTTTATTACTGGACCTGTTTTGTAAACGGTCCCCAAAATGGGGAGAGTCCCATATGTACAGGCCTTTATAAAACTTGATCAAGACTAAGGTCTGAGGGGCTCTTGTCGTGTGTGTTTAGTCTCTATTTCCAGGTTTCCCCCAAAACGTGTGAAGCCAGACCTTCTCACGGATCCCCTCTTTCAACCACCAAGTAGCCGTCAGCACACCGAGCCCCATTTTCAGTCCCCCGCTGCGTCCCCTTCACCATCTCCTTCAGCCCCCAGCCCCACACATTACCCTGCCAAATCACAAACCTCAAAACCAGTACCCCCGGGGCTTTCAACAATGGGACTCCCATCAGGTCCTCAAAACACTAAATGCTGGACAGGGCGTGGAGAAAAGGCAACCCTCCCCTCCACTACTGGAGGGAATATAAATTGGTACAACAACTGGGGAGAACAGTTCGGAGGTTCCTGCAAGAAGGAAAAAGAAAGCTACCAGCTGATCCCTCATCCCACTTCTGGGCAAACACCCAGAGAAGACCATAGCTCAAGAACCTACACGCACCCCGATGTGCATGACAGCACGATATACGACAACCGAGACACCGAAGCAAGCAAAAAGGCCCCCGACACATGACTGGATACAGAAGATGTGGTATATATCCACGATGGAATGCTACTCAGCCATACAAAAGACGGAAGTACTGCCATTTGCAGCAACACAGAAGGATCTCCAGATGACCTAAGTGAGGTAAATCAGATGGACGTCGATAAATATCAGGCGATATGACTTACATGTGGACTCTAAAAATTGATACAAATCAACTGATTCACAAAACAGCGACAGACTCGGAGACTTAGAAAACAAACTTATGCTTACCAAAGGGGAAAGATGGGGGAGAGGGATACATTAGGAGGTTGGCATTAACATATATACATGAACATATACACAATACATACTCCACTCTACAACACAGGGGACCCTGTTCAACACTTTGTCACAACCTATATAAGAAAAGGATCCTAAAAAGAACAGACATACGCATATGTACGACGAAATCACAGTGCTGTACACCTGCAAGGGGCACAACATGGTCCATCAAGTTGCTTGGAAATGAAAGAAAAATGCAGTTAAAGAAAAAGAAAGAGAGAAAATAAAAGACGTGCACTCGATTTTCCCCAGGCTCGAGGACCTGGGCTAGGGTCACATCCCTGGAGGCTCAGCACGCTGGGTTTCAAGGCTGGCTGTCGTGGGGCTGAGGGGACTGGGGAGGATTTGCCAGCAAGTGAGCCCCCCTGGGACCTGCATTGTCTGGTCCACTCGAAATGGGACCACAATCTCCAGATCCAGGCAGGCCCTCCGATAGCTCAACCAAGCCTAGCGCACCGAAAGGAGGGTGGATCCTCTGGGCTGCAAGTGCTTTGAAACGTCACGTGGTCTCCACATCTCCTGGTGCTGGGGTTCCCACCTGCAGCCTAGCTTCATGTCCTACCACTAGAGTACCCTCGGCATCCTCCCTCAGTGTAGCACTTTGGGAAGGGTTGCGGCTTGTCTGGGGGTGAAGGGGAACAGGCCGAAAGGAAGGAGACACAAGACCTTGGGTGTTGCTTCTGGCACGTGCCCCTCCAAGTTACAACCCAGGAACACAACACCACTTTTCTCTCGCTAAGGCTCTGGCAATTGCCAGAGGGACCGGAGATGGGCACGAAGAAGCCTGCCACCTTGTGGACGATTCCTGTAACAACAACTTGGAAACCGGCGCCTCTGGGCACTAGGATTCACAAGGCCTGCAGGGCTTTAAAAAAATAACACCTGCGCTCAAGAAATGTCCTAGGATAGGTAACTGAAAAGATTTCAAAACAGGCCGGATTTGTCAGAAGACAATCTCAAGAGGTACATTTCACTCACACTGTTGGGAAAGAAGAAAAGAAACAAAACAAAACGGGAAAAGATGCTGAAGATCACCAATTACTTGACAACTGCAAATCAAAACAGCAACGAGGTATCATCTGACACCAGTCAGAATGGTCATCATGAAAGTGTCTCCAAACAATAAATTCCGGAGAGGGCATGGAGAAAGCAAACCCTCCTCCTCTGCTGGGGGGAACGTAACTGGTACAGCCACTGGCGAGTACAGTTGGGAGGTTCCTTCAATAACAGAAAATAGAGCTACCATCTGATCCCCCAATCCCACTTCTGGGCAAACACCCAGAGAAAACCATAGTTCGAAAACCTACACGCACCCCAACGTGCATGACAGCACTATATACGACAACCAAGACACCAAAGCAAGCAAAATGTCCACCGACAGATGACTGGATAAAGAAGATGTGGTACATATCTACGATGGAATGCTACTCAGCCATACAAAAGAAGGAAATACTGCCATTTGCAGCAACATGGAAGGACCTCAAGACGATCTAACTAAGTAAAGTCAGAAGGAGGTTGACAAATATCTTGGGATATGACTTATATGTGGAATCTAAAACTACATACAAATGAACTGATTCACAAAACAGTGACAGACTCACAGAGATCGACGAATATCATAGGATATCACAGGTGTGGATTAAGAAAAAAAAAACACGATACAAATGAACTTATTTGGAGAACACAAACAGAATCACAGATGAGAAAGCCAGCTTGTGGGATTTCCCTGGTGGTCCAGTAGTTAAGAATCTGCCTTCCAATGCAGGCGACGTCGTTTTGATCCCTGGACGGGGATCTAAGATCCCACATCCGAGGAGCCACTAAGCCCCCGAGCCGCAACTAAGACCCAATGCAGCCAGAAAATAAATAAATAAATAAATATTTTTAAAAAAGAAAGCCAACTTGTGCTTGCAGGGGATGCGTCAGCAAGAAACATGCAGGTGAGCGATAAATTAGGACTTTGGGATTTAAGTATACACACTCCTCCTTATAAAATACATAATCTATGCGTTTCATTTCTACCCAGAGTTGAAATGTTGAGAGATGATTTTAAAAAAATAAGAAAGTGTCTTCCATTTTTAAAGGAATAATCTACACAGACCTACTAATATATAGCACAAGGAACTCTACTCAATATTCTGTCATTAATCAGTTATATGGCAAAAGAATCTGAAAAAGAAGGGATACTCAAAATATATAATTGAATCACTTAGCTGTACAACTGAAACTAACACAACATTATAAATCAACTATACTTCAGTATAAAATTTTTCTTAATTAAGGGAAAAAAAAGGAATAAGCTGATTTTTTTCTTGCAGCATACTCGGGCCCAAAATGCTTTGGATGACCATCAGAAGTGGTCAGAGAATGAATCCCTTATCTTTAACACCATTTTATTACTGGACCTGTTTTGTAAACGGTCCCCAAAATGGGGAGAGTCCCATATGTACAGGCCTTTATAAAACTTGATCAAGACTAAGGTCTGAGGGGCTCTTGTCGTGTGTGTTTAGTCTCTATTTCCAGGTTTCCCCCAAAACGTGTGAAGCCAGACCTTCTCACGGATCCCCTCTTTCAACCACCAAGTAGCCGTCAGCACACCGAGCCCCATTTTCAGTCCCCCGCTGCGTCCCCTTCACCATCTCCTTCAGCCCCCAGCCCCACACATTACCCTGCCAAATCACAAACCTCAAAACCAGTACCCCCGGGGCTTTCAACAATGGGACTCCCATCAGGTCCTCAAAACACTAAATGCTGGACAGGGCGTGGAGAAAAGGCAACCCTCCCCTCCACTACTGGAGGGAATATAAATTGGTACAACAACTGGGGAGAACAGTTCGGAGGTTCCTGCAAGAAGGAAAAAGAAAGCTACCAGCTGATCCCTCATCCCACTTCTGGGCAAACACCCAGAGAAGACCATAGCTCAAGAACCTACACGCACCCCGATGTGCATGACAGCACGATATACGACAACCGAGACACCGAAGCAAGCAAAAAGGCCCCCGACACATGACTGGATACAGAAGATGTGGTATATATCCACGATGGAATGCTACTCAGCCATACAAAAGACGGAAGTACTGCCATTTGCAGCAACACAGAAGGCTCTCCAGATGACCTAAGTGAGGTAAATCAGATGGACGTCGATAAATATCAGGCGATATGACTTACATGTGGACTCTAAAAATTGATACAAATCAACTGATTCACAAAACAGCGACAGACTCGGAGACTTAGAAAACAAACTTATGCTTACCAAAGGGGAAAGATGGGGGAGAGGGATACATTAGGAGGTTGGCATTAACATATATACATGAACATATACACAATACATACTCCACTCTACAACACAGGGGACCCTGTTCAACACTTTGTCACAACCTATATAAGAAAAGGATCCTAAAAAGAACAGACATACGCATATGTACGACGAAATCACAGTGCTGTACACCTGCAAGGGGCACAACATGGTCCATCAAGTTGCTTGGAAATGAAAGAAAAATGCAGTTAAAGAAAAAGAAAGAGAGAAAATAAAAGACGTGCACTCGATTTTCCCCAGGCTCGAGGACCTGGGCTAGGGTCACATCCCTGGAGGCTCAGCACGCTGGGTTTCAAGGCTGGCTGTCGTGGGGCTGAGGGGACTGGGGAGGATTTGCCAGCAAGTGAGCCCCCCTGGGACCTGCATTGTCTGGTCCACTCGAAATGGGACCACAATCTCCAGATCCAGGCAGGCCCTCCGATAGCTCAACCAAGCCTAGCGCACCGAAAGGAGGGTGGATCCTCTGGGCTGCAAGTGCTTTGAAACGTCACGTGGTCTCCACATCTCCTGGTGCTGGGGTTCCCACCTGCAGCCTAGCTTCATGTCCTACCACTAGAGTACCCTCGGCATCCTCCCTCAGTGTAGCACTTTGGGAAGGGTTGCGGCTTGTCTGGGGGTGAAGGGGAACAGGCCGAAAGGAAGGAGACACAAGACCTTGGGTGTTGCTTCTGGCACGTGCCCCTCCAAGTTACAACCCAGGAACACAACACCACTTTTCTCTCGCTAAGGCTCTGGCAATTGCCAGAGGGACCGGAGATGGGCACGAAGAAGCCTGCCACCTTGTGGACGATTCCTGTAACAACAACTTGGAAACCGGCGCCTCTGGGCACTAGGATTCACAAGGCCTGCAGGGCTTTAAAAAAATAACACCTGCGCTCAAGAAATGTCCTAGGATAGGTAACTGAAAAGATTTCAAAACAGGCCGGATTTGTCAGAAGACAATCTCAAGAGGTACATTTCACTCACACTGTTGGGAAAGAAGAAAAGAAACAAAACAAAACGGGAAAAGATGCTGAAGATCACCAATTACTTGACAACTGCAAATCAAAACAGCAACGAGGTATCATCTGACACCAGTCAGAATGGTCATCATGAAAGTGTCTCCAAACAATAAATTCCGGAGAGGGCATGGAGAAAGCAAACCCTCCTCCTCTGCTGGGGGGAACGTAACTGGTACAGCCACTGGCGAGTACAGTTGGGAGGTTCCTTCAATAACAGAAAATAGAGCTACCATCTGATCCCCCAATCCCACTTCTGGGCAAACACCCAGAGAAAACCATAGTTCGAAAACCTACACGCACCCCAACGTGCATGACAGCACTATATACGACAACCAAGACACCAAAGCAAGCAAAATGTCCACCGACAGATGACTGGATAAAGAAGATGTGGTACATATCTACGATGGAATGCTACTCAGCCATACAAAAGAAGGAAATACTGCCATTTGCAGCAACATGGAAGGACCTCAAGACGATCTAACTAAGTAAAGTCAGAAGGAGGTTGACAAATATCTTGGGATATGACTTATATGTGGAATCTAAAACTACATACAAATGAACTGATTCACAAAACAGTGACAGACTCACAGAGATCGACGAATATCATAGGATATCACAGGTGTGGATTAAGAAAAAAAAAACACGATACAAATGAACTTATTTGGAGAACACAAACAGAATCACAGATGAGAAAGCCAGCTTGTGGGATTTCCCTGGTGGTCCAGTAGTTAAGAATCTGCCTTCCAATGCAGGCGACGTCGTTTTGATCCCTGGACGGGGATCTAAGATCCCACATCCGAGGAGCCACTAAGCCCCCGAGCCGCAACTAAGACCCAATGCAGCCAGAAAATAAATAAATAAATAAATATTTTTAAAAAAGAAAGCCAACTTGTGCTTGCAGGGGATGCGTCAGCAAGAAACATGCAGGTGAGCGATAAATTAGGACTTTGGGATTTAAGTATACACACTCCTCCTTATAAAATACATAATCTATGCGTTTCATTTCTACCCAGAGTTGAAATGTTGAGAGATGATTTTAAAAAAATAAGAAAGTGTCTTCCATTTTTAAAGGAATAATCTACACAGACCTACTAATATATAGCACAAGGAACTCTACTCAATATTCTGTCATTAATCAGTTATATGGCAAAAGAATCTGAAAAAGAAGGGATACTCAAAATATATAATTGAATCACTTAGCTGTACAACTGAAACTAACACAACATTATAAATCAACTATACTTCAGTATAAAATTTTTCTTAATTAAGGGAAAAAAAAGGAATAAGCTGATTTTTTTCTTGCAGCATACTCGGGCCCAAAATGCTTTGGATGACCATCAGAAGTGGTCAGAGAATGAATCCCTTATCTTTAACACCATTTTATTACTGGACCTGTTTTGTAAACGGTCCCCAAAATGGGGAGAGTCCCATATGTACAGGCCTTTATAAAACTTGATCAAGACTAAGGTCTGAGGGGCTCTTGTCGTGTGTGTTTAGTCTCTATTTCCAGGTTTCCCCCAAAACGTGTGAAGCCAGACCTTCTCACGGATCCCCTCTTTCAACCACCAAGTAGCCGTCAGCACACCGAGCCCCATTTTCAGTCCCCCGCTGCGTCCCCTTCACCATCTCCTTCAGCCCCCAGCCCCACACATTACCCTGCCAAATCACAAACCTCAAAACCAGTACCCCCGGGGCTTTCAACAATGGGACTCCCATCAGGTCCTCAAAACACTAAATGCTGGACAGGGCGTGGAGAAAAGGCAACCCTCCCCTCCACTACTGGAGGGAATATAAATTGGTACAACAACTGGGGAGAACAGTTCGGAGGTTCCTGCAAGAAGGAAAAAGAAAGCTACCAGCTGATCCCTCATCCCACTTCTGGGCAAACACCCAGAGAAGACCATAGCTCAAGAACCTACACGCACCCCGATGTGCATGACAGCACGATATACGACAACCGAGACACCGAAGCAAGCAAAAAGGCCCCCGACACATGACTGGATACAGAAGATGTGGTATATATCCACGATGGAATGCTACTCAGCCATACAAAAGACGGAAGTACTGCCATTTGCAGCAACACAGAAGGCTCTCCAGATGACCTAAGTGAGGTAAATCAGATGGACGTCGATAAATATCAGGCGATATGACTTACATGTGGACTCTAAAAATTGATACAAATCAACTGATTCACAAAACAGCGACAGACTCGGAGACTTAGAAAACAAACTTATGCTTACCAAAGGGGAAAGATGGGGGAGAGGGATACATTAGGAGGTTGGCATTAACATATATACATGAACATATACACAATACATACTCCACTCTACAACACAGGGGACCCTGTTCAACACTTTGTCACAACCTATATAAGAAAAGGATCCTAAAAAGAACAGACATACGCATATGTACGACGAAATCACAGTGCTGTACACCTGCAAGGGGCACAACATGGTCCATCAAGTTGCTTGGAAATGAAAGAAAAATGCAGTTAAAGAAAAAGAAAGAGAGAAAATAAAAGACGTGCACTCGATTTTCCCCAGGCTCGAGGACCTGGGCTAGGGTCACATCCCTGGAGGCTCAGCACGCTGGGTTTCAAGGCTGGCTGTCGTGGGGCTGAGGGGACTGGGGAGGATTTGCCAGCAAGTGAGCCCCCCTGGGACCTGCATTGTCTGGTCCACTCGAAATGGGACCACAATCTCCAGATCCAGGCAGGCCCTCCGATAGCTCAACCAAGCCTAGCGCACCGAAAGGAGGGTGGATCCTCTGGGCTGCAAGTGCTTTGAAACGTCACGTGGTCTCCACATCTCCTGGTGCTGGGGTTCCCACCTGCAGCCTAGCTTCATGTCCTACCACTAGAGTACCCTCGGCATCCTCCCTCAGTGTAGCACTTTGGGAAGGGTTGCGGCTTGTCTGGGGGTGAAGGGGAACAGGCCGAAAGGAAGGAGACACAAGACCTTGGGTGTTGCTTCTGGCACGTGCCCCTCCAAGTTACAACCCAGGAACACAACACCACTTTTCTCTCGCTAAGGCTCTGGCAATTGCCAGAGGGACCGGAGATGGGCACGAAGAAGCCTGCCACCTTGTGGACGATTCCTGTAACAACAACTTGGAAACCGGCGCCTCTGGGCACTAGGATTCACAAGGCCTGCAGGGCTTTAAAAAAATAACACCTGCGCTCAAGAAATGTCCTAGGATAGGTAACTGAAAAGATTTCAAAACAGGCCGGATTTGTCAGAAGACAATCTCAAGAGGTACATTTCACTCACACTGTTGGGAAAGAAGAAAAGAAACAAAACAAAACGGGAAAAGATGCTGAAGATCACCAATTACTTGACAACTGCAAATCAAAACAGCAACGAGGTATCATCTGACACCAGTCAGAATGGTCATCATGAAAGTGTCTCCAAACAATAAATTCCGGAGAGGGCATGGAGAAAGCAAACCCTCCTCCTCTGCTGGGGGGAACGTAACTGGTACAGCCACTGGCGAGTACAGTTGGGAGGTTCCTTCAATAACAGAAAATAGAGCTACCATCTGATCCCCCAATCCCACTTCTGGGCAAACACCCAGAGAAAACCATAGTTCGAAAACCTACACGCACCCCAACGTGCATGACAGCACTATATACGACAACCAAGACACCAAAGCAAGCAAAATGTCCACCGACAGATGACTGGATAAAGAAGATGTGGTACATATCTACGATGGAATGCTACTCAGCCATACAAAAGAAGGAAATACTGCCATTTGCAGCAACATGGAAGGACCTCAAGACGATCTAACTAAGTAAAGTCAGAAGGAGGTTGACAAATATCTTGGGATATGACTTATATGTGGAATCTAAAACTACATACAAATGAACTGATTCACAAAACAGTGACAGACTCACAGAGATCGACGAATATCATAGGATATCACAGGTGTGGATTAAGAAAAAAAAAACACGATACAAATGAACTTATTTGGAGAACACAAACAGAATCACAGATGAGAAAGCCAGCTTGTGGGATTTCCCTGGTGGTCCAGTAGTTAAGAATCTGCCTTCCAATGCAGGCGACGTCGTTTTGATCCCTGGACGGGGATCTAAGATCCCACATCCGAGGAGCCACTAAGCCCCCGAGCCGCAACTAAGACCCAATGCAGCCAGAAAATAAATAAATAAATAAATATTTTTAAAAAAGAAAGCCAACTTGTGCTTGCAGGGGATGCGTCAGCAAGAAACATGCAGGTGAGCGATAAATTAGGACTTTGGGATTTAAGTATACACACTCCTCCTTATAAAATACATAATCTATGCGTTTCATTTCTACCCAGAGTTGAAATGTTGAGAGATGATTTTAAAAAAATAAGAAAGTGTCTTCCATTTTTAAAGGAATAATCTACACAGACCTACTAATATATAGCACAAGGAACTCTACTCAATATTCTGTCATTAATCAGTTATATGGCAAAAGAATCTGAAAAAGAAGGGATACTCAAAATATATAATTGAATCACTTAGCTGTACAACTGAAACTAACACAACATTATAAATCAACTATACTTCAGTATAAAATTTTTCTTAATTAAGGGAAAAAAAAGGAATAAGCTGATTTTTTTCTTGCAGCATACTCGGGCCCAAAATGCTTTGGATGACCATCAGAAGTGGTCAGAGAATGAATCCCTTATCTTTAACACCATTTTATTACTGGACCTGTTTTGTAAACGGTCCCCAAAATGGGGAGAGTCCCATATGTACAGGCCTTTATAAAACTTGATCAAGACTAAGGTCTGAGGGGCTCTTGTCGTGTGTGTTTAGTCTCTATTTCCAGGTTTCCCCCAAAACGTGTGAAGCCAGACCTTCTCACGGATCCCCTCTTTCAACCACCAAGTAGCCGTCAGCACACCGAGCCCCATTTTCAGTCCCCCGCTGCGTCCCCTTCACCATCTCCTTCAGCCCCCAGCCCCACACATTACCCTGCCAAATCACAAACCTCAAAACCAGTACCCCCGGGGCTTTCAACAATGGGACTCCCATCAGGTCCTCAAAACACTAAATGCTGGACAGGGCGTGGAGAAAAGGCAACCCTCCCCTCCACTACTGGAGGGAATATAAATTGGTACAACAACTGGGGAGAACAGTTCGGAGGTTCCTGCAAGAAGGAAAAAGAAAGCTACCAGCTGATCCCTCATCCCACTTCTGGGCAAACACCCAGAGAAGACCATAGCTCAAGAACCTACACGCACCCCGATGTGCATGACAGCACGATATACGACAACCGAGACACCGAAGCAAGCAAAAAGGCCCCCGACACATGACTGGATACAGAAGATGTGGTATATATCCACGATGGAATGCTACTCAGCCATACAAAAGACGGAAGTACTGCCATTTGCAGCAACACAGAAGGATCTCCAGATGACCTAAGTGAGGTAAATCAGATGGACGTCGATAAATATCAGGCGATATGACTTACATGTGGACTCTAAAAATTGATACAAATCAACTGATTCACAAAACAGCGACAGACTCGGAGACTTAGAAAACAAACTTATGCTTACCAAAGGGGAAAGATGGGGGAGAGGGATACATTAGGAGGTTGGCATTAACATATATACATGAACATATACACAATACATACTCCACTCTACAACACAGGGGACCCTGTTCAACACTTTGTCACAACCTATATAAGAAAAGGATCCTAAAAAGAACAGACATACGCATATGTACGACGAAATCACAGTGCTGTACACCTGCAAGGGGCACAACATGGTCCATCAAGTTGCTTGGAAATGAAAGAAAAATGCAGTTAAAGAAAAAGAAAGAGAGAAAATAAAAGACGTGCACTCGATTTTCCCCAGGCTCGAGGACCTGGGCTAGGGTCACATCCCTGGAGGCTCAGCACGCTGGGTTTCAAGGCTGGCTGTCGTGGGGCTGAGGGGACTGGGGAGGATTTGCCAGCAAGTGAGCCCCCCTGGGACCTGCATTGTCTGGTCCACTCGAAATGGGACCACAATCTCCAGATCCAGGCAGGCCCTCCGATAGCTCAACCAAGCCTAGCGCACCGAAAGGAGGGTGGATCCTCTGGGCTGCAAGTGCTTTGAAACGTCACGTGGTCTCCACATCTCCTGGTGCTGGGGTTCCCACCTGCAGCCTAGCTTCATGTCCTACCACTAGAGTACCCTCGGCATCCTCCCTCAGTGTAGCACTTTGGGAAGGGTTGCGGCTTGTCTGGGGGTGAAGGGGAACAGGCCGAAAGGAAGGAGACACAAGACCTTGGGTGTTGCTTCTGGCACGTGCCCCTCCAAGTTACAACCCAGGAACACAACACCACTTTTCTCTCGCTAAGGCTCTGGCAATTGCCAGAGGGACCGGAGATGGGCACGAAGAAGCCTGCCACCTTGTGGACGATTCCTGTAACAACAACTTGGAAACCGGCGCCTCTGGGCACTAGGATTCACAAGGCCTGCAGGGCTTTAAAAAAATAACACCTGCGCTCAAGAAATGTCCTAGGATAGGTAACTGAAAAGATTTCAAAACAGGCCGGATTTGTCAGAAGACAATCTCAAGAGGTACATTTCACTCACACTGTTGGGAAAGAAGAAAAGAAACAAAACAAAACGGGAAAAGATGCTGAAGATCACCAATTACTTGACAACTGCAAATCAAAACAGCAACGAGGTATCATCTGACACCAGTCAGAATGGTCATCATGAAAGTGTCTCCAAACAATAAATTCCGGAGAGGGCATGGAGAAAGCAAACCCTCCTCCTCTGCTGGGGGGAACGTAACTGGTACAGCCACTGGCGAGTACAGTTGGGAGGTTCCTTCAATAACAGAAAATAGAGCTACCATCTGATCCCCCAATCCCACTTCTGGGCAAACACCCAGAGAAAACCATAGTTCGAAAACCTACACGCACCCCAACGTGCATGACAGCACTATATACGACAACCAAGACACCAAAGCAAGCAAAATGTCCACCGACAGATGACTGGATAAAGAAGATGTGGTACATATCTACGATGGAATGCTACTCAGCCATACAAAAGAAGGAAATACTGCCATTTGCAGCAACATGGAAGGACCTCAAGACGATCTAACTAAGTAAAGTCAGAAGGAGGTTGACAAATATCTTGGGATATGACTTATATGTGGAATCTAAAACTACATACAAATGAACTGATTCACAAAACAGTGACAGACTCACAGAGATCGACGAATATCATAGGATATCACAGGTGTGGATTAAGAAAAAAAAAACACGATACAAATGAACTTATTTGGAGAACACAAACAGAATCACAGATGAGAAAGCCAGCTTGTGGGATTTCCCTGGTGGTCCAGTAGTTAAGAATCTGCCTTCCAATGCAGGCGACGTCGTTTTGATCCCTGGACGGGGATCTAAGATCCCACATCCGAGGAGCCACTAAGCCCCCGAGCCGCAACTAAGACCCAATGCAGCCAGAAAATAAATAAATAAATAAATATTTTTAAAAAAGAAAGCCAACTTGTGCTTGCAGGGGATGCGTCAGCAAGAAACATGCAGGTGAGCGATAAATTAGGACTTTGGGATTTAAGTATACACACTCCTCCTTATAAAATACATAATCTATGCGTTTCATTTCTACCCAGAGTTGAAATGTTGAGAGATGATTTTAAAAAAATAAGAAAGTGTCTTCCATTTTTAAAGGAATAATCTACACAGACCTACTAATATATAGCACAAGGAACTCTACTCAATATTCTGTCATTAATCAGTTATATGGCAAAAGAATCTGAAAAAGAAGGGATACTCAAAATATATAATTGAATCACTTAGCTGTACAACTGAAACTAACACAACATTATAAATCAACTATACTTCAGTATAAAATTTTTCTTAATTAAGGGAAAAAAAAGGAATAAGCTGATTTTTTTCTTGCAGCATACTCGGGCCCAAAATGCTTTGGATGACCATCAGAAGTGGTCAGAGAATGAATCCCTTATCTTTAACACCATTTTATTACTGGACCTGTTTTGTAAACGGTCCCCAAAATGGGGAGAGTCCCATATGTACAGGCCTTTATAAAACTTGATCAAGACTAAGGTCTGAGGGGCTCTTGTCGTGTGTGTTTAGTCTCTATTTCCAGGTTTCCCCCAAAACGTGTGAAGCCAGACCTTCTCACGGATCCCCTCTTTCAACCACCAAGTAGCCGTCAGCACACCGAGCCCCATTTTCAGTCCCCCGCTGCGTCCCCTTCACCATCTCCTTCAGCCCCCAGCCCCACACATTACCCTGCCAAATCACAAACCTCAAAACCAGTACCCCCGGGGCTTTCAACAATGGGACTCCCATCAGGTCCTCAAAACACTAAATGCTGGACAGGGCGTGGAGAAAAGGCAACCCTCCCCTCCACTACTGGAGGGAATATAAATTGGTACAACAACTGGGGAGAACAGTTCGGAGGTTCCTGCAAGAAGGAAAAAGAAAGCTACCAGCTGATCCCTCATCCCACTTCTGGGCAAACACCCAGAGAAGACCATAGCTCAAGAACCTACACGCACCCCGATGTGCATGACAGCACGATATACGACAACCGAGACACCGAAGCAAGCAAAAAGGCCCCCGACACATGACTGGATACAGAAGATGTGGTATATATCCACGATGGAATGCTACTCAGCCATACAAAAGACGGAAGTACTGCCATTTGCAGCAACACAGAAGGCTCTCCAGATGACCTAAGTGAGGTAAATCAGATGGACGTCGATAAATATCAGGCGATATGACTTACATGTGGACTCTAAAAATTGATACAAATCAACTGATTCACAAAACAGCGACAGACTCGGAGACTTAGAAAACAAACTTATGCTTACCAAAGGGGAAAGATGGGGGAGAGGGATACATTAGGAGGTTGGCATTAACATATATACATGAACATATACACAATACATACTCCACTCTACAACACAGGGGACCCTGTTCAACACTTTGTCACAACCTATATAAGAAAAGGATCCTAAAAAGAACAGACATACGCATATGTACGACGAAATCACAGTGCTGTACACCTGCAAGGGGCACAACATGGTCCATCAAGTTGCTTGGAAATGAAAGAAAAATGCAGTTAAAGAAAAAGAAAGAGAGAAAATAAAAGACGTGCACTCGATTTTCCCCAGGCTCGAGGACCTGGGCTAGGGTCACATCCCTGGAGGCTCAGCACGCTGGGTTTCAAGGCTGGCTGTCGTGGGGCTGAGGGGACTGGGGAGGATTTGCCAGCAAGTGAGCCCCCCTGGGACCTGCATTGTCTGGTCCACTCGAAATGGGACCACAATCTCCAGATCCAGGCAGGCCCTCCGATAGCTCAACCAAGCCTAGCGCACCGAAAGGAGGGTGGATCCTCTGGGCTGCAAGTGCTTTGAAACGTCACGTGGTCTCCACATCTCCTGGTGCTGGGGTTCCCACCTGCAGCCTAGCTTCATGTCCTACCACTAGAGTACCCTCGGCATCCTCCCTCAGTGTAGCACTTTGGGAAGGGTTGCGGCTTGTCTGGGGGTGAAGGGGAACAGGCCGAAAGGAAGGAGACACAAGACCTTGGGTGTTGCTTCTGGCACGTGCCCCTCCAAGTTACAACCCAGGAACACAACACCACTTTTCTCTCGCTAAGGCTCTGGCAATTGCCAGAGGGACCGGAGATGGGCACGAAGAAGCCTGCCACCTTGTGGACGATTCCTGTAACAACAACTTGGAAACCGGCGCCTCTGGGCACTAGGATTCACAAGGCCTGCAGGGCTTTAAAAAAATAACACCTGCGCTCAAGAAATGTCCTAGGATAGGTAACTGAAAAGATTTCAAAACAGGCCGGATTTGTCAGAAGACAATCTCAAGAGGTACATTTCACTCACACTGTTGGGAAAGAAGAAAAGAAACAAAACAAAACGGGAAAAGATGCTGAAGATCACCAATTACTTGACAACTGCAAATCAAAACAGCAACGAGGTATCATCTGACACCAGTCAGAATGGTCATCATGAAAGTGTCTCCAAACAATAAATTCCGGAGAGGGCATGGAGAAAGCAAACCCTCCTCCTCTGCTGGGGGGAACGTAACTGGTACAGCCACTGGCGAGTACAGTTGGGAGGTTCCTTCAATAACAGAAAATAGAGCTACCATCTGATCCCCCAATCCCACTTCTGGGCAAACACCCAGAGAAAACCATAGTTCGAAAACCTACACGCACCCCAACGTGCATGACAGCACTATATACGACAACCAAGACACCAAAGCAAGCAAAATGTCCACCGACAGATGACTGGATAAAGAAGATGTGGTACATATCTACGATGGAATGCTACTCAGCCATACAAAAGAAGGAAATACTGCCATTTGCAGCAACATGGAAGGACCTCAAGACGATCTAACTAAGTAAAGTCAGAAGGAGGTTGACAAATATCTTGGGATATGACTTATATGTGGAATCTAAAACTACATACAAATGAACTGATTCACAAAACAGTGACAGACTCACAGAGATCGACGAATATCATAGGATATCACAGGTGTGGATTAAGAAAAAAAAACACGATACAAATGAACTTATTTGGAGAACACAAACAGAATCACAGATGAGAAAGCCAGCTTGTGGGATTTCCCTGGTGGTCCAGTAGTTAAGAATCTGCCTTCCAATGCAGGCGACGTCGTTTTGATCCCTGGACGGGGATCTAAGATCCCACATCCGAGGAGCCACTAAGCCCCCGAGCCGCAACTAAGACCCAATGCAGCCAGAAAATAAATAAATAAATAAATATTTTTAAAAAAGAAAGCCAACTTGTGCTTGCAGGGGATGCGTCAGCAAGAAACATGCAGGTGAGCGATAAATTAGGACTTTGGGATTTAAGTATACACACTCCTCCTTATAAAATACATAATCTATGCGTTTCATTTCTACCCAGAGTTGAAATGTTGAGAGATGATTTTAAAAAAATAAGAAAGTGTCTTCCATTTTTAAAGGAATAATCTACACAGACCTACTAATATATAGCACAAGGAACTCTACTCAATATTCTGTCATTAATCAGTTATATGGCAAAAGAATCTGAAAAAGAAGGGATACTCAAAATATATAATTGAATCACTTAGCTGTACAACTGAAACTAACACAACATTATAAATCAACTATACTTCAGTATAAAATTTTTCTTAATTAAGGGAAAAAAAAGGAATAAGCTGATTTTTTTCTTGCAGCATACTCGGGCCCAAAATGCTTTGGATGACCATCAGAAGTGGTCAGAGAATGAATCCCTTATCTTTAACACCATTTTATTACTGGACCTGTTTTGTAAACGGTCCCCAAAATGGGGAGAGTCCCATATGTACAGGCCTTTATA
Organism: Hyperoodon ampullatus; assembly: GCF_949752795.1. Classification (NCBI taxonomy): domain Eukaryota; kingdom Metazoa; phylum Chordata; class Mammalia; order Artiodactyla; family Ziphiidae; genus Hyperoodon; species Hyperoodon ampullatus. The sequence continues at coordinate 38,821,152 of NC_136923.1, forward strand.
AAACTTGATCAAGACTAAGGTCTGAGGGGCTCTTGTCGTGTGTGTTTAGTCTCTATTTCCAGGTTTCCCCCAAAACGTGTGAAGCCAGACCTTCTCACGGATCCCCTCTTTCAACCACCAAGTAGCCGTCAGCACACCGAGCCCCATTTTCAGTCCCCCACTGCGTCCCCTTCACCATCTCCTTCAGCCCCCAGCCCCACACATTACCCTGCCAAATCACAAACCTCAAAACCAGTACCCCCGGGGCTTTCAACAATGGGACTCCCATCAGGTCCTCAAAACACTAAATGCTGGACAGGGCGTGGAGAAAAGGCAACCCTCCCCTCCACTACTGGAGGGAATATAAATTGGTACAACAACTGGGGAGAACAGTTCGGAGGTTCCTGCAAGAAGGAAAAAGAAAGCTACCAGCTGATCCCTCATCCCACTTCTGGGCAAACACCCAGAGAAGACCATAGCTCAAGAACCTACACGCACCCCGATGTGCATGACAGCACGATATACGACAACCGAGACACCGAAGCAAGCAAAAAGGCCCCCGACACATGACTGGATACAGAAGATGTGGTATATATCCACGATGGAATGCTACTCAGCCATACAAAAGACGGAAGTACTGCCATTTGCAGCAACACAGAAGGATCTCCAGATGACCTAAGTGAGGTAAATCAGATGGACGTCGATAAATATCAGGCGATATGACTTACATGTGGACTCTAAAAATTGATACAAATCAACTGATTCACAAAACAGCGACAGACTCGGAGACTTAGAAAACAAACTTATGCTTACCAAAGGGGAAAGATGGGGGAGAGGGATACATTAGGAGGTTGGCATTAACATATATACATGAACATATACACAATACATACTCCACTCTACAACACAGGGGACCCTGTTCAACACTTTGTCACAACCTATATAAGAAAAGGATCCTAAAAAGAACAGACATACGCATATGTACGACGAAATCACAGTGCTGTACATCTGCAAGGGGCACAACATGGTCCATCAAGTTGCTTGGAAATGAAAGAAAAATGCAGTTAAAGAAAAAGAAAGAGAGAAAATAAAAGACGTGCACTCGATTTTCCCCAGGCTCGAGGACCTGGGCTAGGGTCACATCCCTGGAGGCTCAGCACGCTGGGTTTCAAGGCTGGCTGTCGTGGGGCTGAGGGGACTGGGGAGGATTTGCCAGCAAGTGAGCCCCCCTGGGACCTGCATTGTCTGGTCCACTCGAAATGGGACCACAATCTCCAGATCCAGGCAGGCCCTCCGATAGCTCAACCAAGCCTAGCGCACCGAAAGGAGGGTGGATCCTCTGGGCTGCAAGTGCTTTGAAACGTCACGCGGTCTCCACATCTCCTGGTGCTGGGGTTCCCACCTGCAGCCTAGCTTCATGTCCTACCACTAGAGTACCCTCGGCATCCTCCCTCAGTGTAGCACTTTGGGAAGGGTTGCGGCTTGTCTGGGGGTGAAGGGGAACAGGCCGAAAGGAAGGAGACACAAGACCTTGGGTGTTGCTTCTGGCACGTGCCCCTCCAAGTTACAACCCAGGAACACAACACCACTTTTCTCTCGCTAAGGCTCTGGCAATTGCCAGAGGGACCGGAGATGGGCACGAAGAAGCCTGCCACCTTGTGGACGATTCCTGTAACAACAACTTGGAAACCGGCGCCTCTGGGCACTAGGATTCACAAGGCCTGCAGGGCTTTAAAAAAATAACACCTGCGCTCAAGAAATGTCCTAGGATAGGTAACTGAAAAGATTTCAAAACAGGCCGGATTTGTCAGAAGACAATCTCAAGAGGTACATTTCACTCACACTGTTGGGAAAGAAGAAAAGAAACAAAACAAAACGGGAAAAGATGCTGAAGATCACCAATTACTTGACAACTGCAAATCAAAACAGCAACGAGGTATCATCTGACACCAGTCAGAATGGTCATCATGAAAGTGTCTCCAAACAATAAATTCCGGAGAGGGCATGGAGAAAGCAAACCCTCCTCCTCTGCTGGGGGGAACGTAACTGGTACAGCCACTGGCGAGTATAGTTGGGAGGTTCCTTCAATAACAGAAAATAGAGCTACCATCTGATCCCCCAATCCCACTTCTGGGCAAACACCCAGAGAAAACCATAGTTCGAAAACCTACACGCACCCCAACGTGCATGACAGCACTATATACGACAACCAAGACACCAAAGCAAGCAAAATGTCCACCGACAGATGACTGGATAAAGAAGATGTGGTACATATCTACGATGGAATGCTACTCAGCCATACAAAAGAAGGAAATACTGCCATTTGCAGCAACATGGAAGGACCTCAAGACGATCTAACTAAGTAAAGTCAGAAGGAGGTTGACAAATATCTTGGGATATGACTTATATGTGGAATCTAAAACTACATACAAATGAACTGATTCACAAAACAGTGACAGACTCACAGAGATCGACGAATATCATAGGATATCACAGGTGTGGATTAAGAAAAAAAAACACGATACAAATGAACTTATTTGGAGAACACAAACAGAATCACAGATGAGAAAGCCAGCTTGTGGGATTTCCCTGGTGGTCCAGTAGTTAAGAATCTGCCTTCCAATGCAGGCGACGTCGTTTTGATCCCTGGACGGGGATCTAAGATCCCACATCCGAGGAGCCACTAAGCCCCCGAGCCGCAACTAAGACCCAATGCAGCCAGAAAATAAATAAATAAATAAATATTTTTAAAAAAGAAAGCCAACTTGTGCTTGCAGGGGATGCGTCAGCAAGAAACATGCAGGTGAGCGATAAATTAGGACTTTGGGATTTAAGTATACACACTCCTCCTTATAAAATACATAATCTATGCGTTTCATTTCTACCCAGAGTTGAAATGTTGAGAGATGATTTTAAAAAAATAAGAAAGTGTCTTCCATTTTTAAAGGAATAATCTACACAGACCTACTAATATATAGCACAAGGAACTCTACTCAATATTCTGTCATTAATCAGTTATATGGCAAAAGAATCTGAAAAAGAAGGGATACTCAAAATATATAATTGAATCACTTAGCTGTACAACTGAAACTAACACAACATTATAAATCAACTATACTTCAGTATAAAATTTTTCTTAATTAAGGGAAAAAAAAGGAATAAGCTGATTTTTTTCTTGCAGCATACTCGGGCCCAAAATGCTTTGGATGACCATCAGAAGTGGTCAGAGAATGAATCCCTTATCTTTAACACCATTTTATTACTGGACCTGTTTTGTAAACGGTCCCCAAAATGGGGAGAGTCCCATATGTACAGGCCTTTATAAAACTTGATCAAGACTAAGGTCTGAGGGGCTCTTGTCGTGTGTGTTTAGTCTCTATTTCCAGGTTTCCCCCAAAACGTGTGAAGCCAGACCTTCTCACGGATCCCCTCTTTCAACCACCAAGTAGCCGTCAGCACACCGAGCCCCATTTTCAGTCCCCCGCTGCGTCCCCTTCACCATCTCCTTCAGCCCCCAGCCCCACACATTACCCTGCCAAATCACAAACCTCAAAACCAGTACCCCCGGGGCTTTCAACAATGGGACTCCCATCAGGTCCTCAAAACACTAAATGCTGGACAGGGCGTGGAGAAAAGGCAACCCTCCCCTCCACTACTGGAGGGAATATAAATTGGTACAACAACTGGGGAGAACAGTTCGGAGGTTCCTGCAAGAAGGAAAAAGAAAGCTACCAGCTGATCCCTCATCCCACTTCTGGGCAAACACCCAGAGAAGACCATAGCTCAAGAACCTACACGCACCCCGATGTGCATGACAGCACGATATACGACAACCGAGACACCGAAGCAAGCAAAAAGGCCCCCGACACATGACTGGATACAGAAGATGTGGTATATATCCACGATGGAATGCTACTCAGCCATACAAAAGACGGAAGTACTGCCATTTGCAGCAACACAGAAGGATCTCCAGATGACCTAAGTGAGGTAAATCAGATGGACGTCGATAAATATCAGGCGATATGACTTACATGTGGACTCTAAAAATTGATACAAATCAACTGATTCACAAAACAGCGACAGACTCGGAGACTTAGAAAACAAACTTATGCTTACCAAAGGGGAAAGATGGGGGAGAGGGATACATTAGGAGGTTGGCATTAACATATATACATGAACATATACACAATACATACTCCACTCTACAACACAGGGGACCCTGTTCAACACTTTGTCACAACCTATATAAGAAAAGGATCCTAAAAAGAACAGACATATGCATATGTACGACGAAATCACAATGCTGTACACCTGCAAGGGGCACAACATGGTCCATCAAGTTGCTTGGAAATGAAAGAAAAATGCAGTTAAAGAAAAAGAAAGAGAGAAAATAACAGACGTGCACTCGATTTTCCCCAGGCTCGAGGACCTGGGCTAGGGTCACATCCCTGGAGGCTCAGCACGCTGGGTTTCAAGGCTGGCTGTCGTGGGGCTGAGGGGACTGGGGAGGATTTGCCAGCAAGTGAGCCCCCCTGGGACCTGCATTGTCTGGTCCACTCGAAATGGGACCACAGTCTCCAGATCCAGGCAGGCCCTCCGATAGCTCAACCAAGCCTAGCGCACCGAAAGGAGGGTGGATCCTCTGGGCTGCAAGTGCTTTGAAACGTCACGTGGTCTCCACATCTCCTGGTGCTGGGGTTCCCACCTGCAGCCTAGCTTCATGTCCTACCACTAGAGTACCCTCGGCATCCTCCCTCAGTGTAGCACTTTGGGAAGGGTTGCGGCTTGTCTGGGGGTGAAGGGGAACAGGCCGAAAGGAAGGAGACACAAGACCTTGGGTGTTGCTTCTGGCACGTGCCCCTCCAAGTTACAACCCAGGAACACAACACCACTTTTCTCTCGCTAAGGCTCTGGCAATTGCCAGAGGGACCGGAGATGGGCACGAAGAAGCCTGCCACCTTGTGGACGATTCCTGTAACAACAACTTGGAAACCGGCGCCTCTGGGCACTAGGATTCACAAGGCCTGCAGGGCTTTAAAAAAATAACACCTGCGCTCAAGAAATGTCCTAGGATAGGTAACTGAAAAGATTTCAAAACAGGCCGGATTTGTCAGAAGACAATCTCAAGAGGTACATTTCACTCACACTGTTGGGAAAGAAGAAAAGAAACAAAACAAAACGGGAAAAGATGCTGAAGATCACCAATTACTTGACAACTGCAAATCAAAACAGCAACGAGGTATCATCTGACACCAGTCAGAATGGTCATCATGAAAGTGTCTCCAAACAATAAATTCCGGAGAGGGCATGGAGAAAGCAAACCCTCCTCCTCTGCTGGGGGGAACGTAACTGGTACAGCCACTGGCGAGTACAGTTGGGAGGTTCCTTCAATAACAGAAAATAGAGCTACCATCTGATCCCCCAATCCCACTTCTGGGCAAACACCCAGAGAAAACCATAGTTCGAAAACCTACACGCACCCCAACGTGCATGACAGCACTATATACGACAACCAAGACACCAAAGCAAGCAAAATGTCCACCGACAGATGACTGGATAAAGAAGATGTGGTACATATCTACGATGGAATGCTACTCAGCCATACAAAAGAAGGAAATACTGCCATTTGCAGCAACATGGAAGGACCTCAAGACGATCTAACTAAGTAAAGTCAGAAGGAGGTTGACAAATATCTTGGGATATGACATATGTGGAATCTAAAACTACATACAAATGAACTGATTCACAAAACAGTGACAGACTCACAGAGATCGACGAATATCATAGGATATCACAGGTGTGGATTAAGAAAAAAAAACACGATACAAATGAACTTATTTGGAGAACACAAACAGAATCACAGATGAGAAAGCCAGCTTGTGGGATTTCCCTGGTGGTCCAGTAGTTAAGAATCTGCCTTCCAATGCAGGCGACGTCGTTTTGATCCCTGGACGGGGATCTAAGATCCCACATCCGAGGAGCCACTAAGCCCCCGAGCCGCAACTGAGACCCAATGCAGCCAGAAAATAAATAAATAAATAAATATTTTTAAAAAAGAAAGCCAACTTGTGCTTGCAGGGGATGCGTCAGCAAGAAACATGCAGGTGAGCGATAAATTAGGACTTTGGGATTTAAGTATACACACTCCTCCTTATAAAATACATAATCTATGCGTTTCATTTCTACCCAGAGTTGAAATGTTGAGAGATGATTTTAAAAAAATAAGAAAGTGTCTTCCATTTTTAAAGGAATAATCTACACAGACCTACTAATATATAGCACAAGGAACTCTACTCAATATTCTGTCATTAATCAGTTATATGGCAAAAGAATCTGAAAAAGAAGGGATACTCAAAATATATAATTGAATCACTTAGCTGTACAACTGAAACTAACACAACATTATAAATCAACTATACTTCAGTATAAAATTTTTCTTAATTAAGGGAAAAAAAAGGAATAAGCTGATTTTTTTCTTGCAGCATACTCGGGCCCAAAATGCTTTGGATGACCATCAGAAGTGGTCAGAGAATGAATCCCTTATCTTTAACACCATTTTATTACTGGACCTGTTTTGTAAACGGTCCCCAAAATGGGGAGAGTCCCATATGTACAGGCCTTTATAAAACTTGATCAAGACTAAGGTCTGAGGGGCTCTTGTCGTGTGTGTTTAGTCTCTATTTCCAGGTTTCCCCCAAAACGTGTGAAGCCAGACCTTCTCACGGATCCCCTCTTTCAACCACCAAGTAGCCGTCAGCACACCGAGCCCCATTTTCAGTCCCCCGCTGCGTCCCCTTCACCATCTCCTTCAGCCCCCAGCCCCACACATTACCCTGCCAAATCACAAACCTCAAAACCAGTACCCCCGGGGCTTTCAACAATGGGACTCCCATCAGGTCCTCAAAACACTAAATGCTGGACAGGGCGTGGAGAAAAGGCAACCCTCCCCTCCACTACTGGAGGGAATATAAATTGGTACAACAACTGGGGAGAACAGTTCGGAGGTTCCTGCAAGAAGGAAAAAGAAAGCTACCAGCTGATCCCTCATCCCACTTCTGGGCAAACACCCAGAGAAGACCATAGCTCAAGAACCTACACGCACCCCGATGTGCATGACAGCACGATATACGACAACCGAGACACCGAAGCAAGCAAAAAGGCCCCCGACACATGACTGGATACAGAAGATGTGGTATATATCCACGATGGAATGCTACTCAGCCATACAAAAGACGGAAGTACTGCCATTTGCAGCAACACAGAAGGATCTCCAGATGACCTAAGTGAGGTAAATCAGATGGACGTCGATAAATATCAGGCGATATGACTTACATGTGGACTCTAAAAATTGATACAAATCAACTGATTCACAAAACAGCGACAGACTCGGAGACTTAGAAAACAAACTTATGCTTACCAAAGGGGAAAGATGGGGGAGAGGGATACATTAGGAGGTTGGCATTAACATATATACATGAACATATACACAATACATACTCCACTCTACAACACAGGGGACCCTGTTCAACACTTTGTCACAACCTATATAAGAAAAGGATCCTAAAAAGAACAGACATATGCATATGTACGACGAAATCACAATGCTGTACACCTGCAAGGGGCACAACATGGTCCATCAAGTTGCTTGGAAATGAAAGAAAAATGCAGTTAAAGAAAAAGAAAGAGAGAAAATAACAGACGTGCACTCGATTTTCCCCAGGCTCGAGGACCTGGGCTAGGGTCACATCCCTGGAGGCTCAGCACGCTGGGTTTCAAGGCTGGCTGTCGTGGGGCTGAGGGGACTGGGGAGGATTTGCCAGCAAGTGAGCCCCCCTGGGACCTGCATTGTCTGGTCCACTCGAAATGGGACCACAGTCTCCAGATCCAGGCAGGCCCTCCGATAGCTCAACCAAGCCTAGCGCACCGAAAGGAGGGTGGATCCTCTGGGCTGCAAGTGCTTTGAAACGTCACGTGGTCTCCACATCTCCTGGTGCTGGGGTTCCCACCTGCAGCCTAGCTTCATGTCCTACCACTAGAGTACCCTCGGCATCCTCCCTCAGTGTAGCACTTTGGGAAGGGTTGCGGCTTGTCTGGGGGTGAAGGGGAACAGGCCGAAAGGAAGGAGACACAAGACCTTGGGTGTTGCTTCTGGCACGTGCCCCTCCAAGTTACAACCCAGGAACACAACACCACTTTTCTCTCGCTAAGGCTCTGGCAATTGCCAGAGGGACCGGAGATGGGCACGAAGAAGCCTGCCACCTTGTGGACGATTCCTGTAACAACAACTTGGAAACCGGCGCCTCTGGGCACTAGGATTCACAAGGCCTGCAGGGCTTTAAAAAAATAACACCTGCGCTCAAGAAATGTCCTAGGATAGGTAACTGAAAAGATTTCAAAACAGGCCGGATTTGTCAGAAGACAATCTCAAGAGGTACATTTCACTCACACTGTTGGGAAAGAAGAAAAGAAACAAAACAAAACGGGAAAAGATGCTGAAGATCACCAATTACTTGACAACTGCAAATCAAAACAGCAACGAGGTATCATCTGACACCAGTCAGAATGGTCATCATGAAAGTGTCTCCAAACAATAAATTCCGGAGAGGGCATGGAGAAAGCAAACCCTCCTCCTCTGCTGGGGGGAACGTAACTGGTACAGCCACTGGCGAGTACAGTTGGGAGGTTCCTTCAATAACAGAAAATAGAGCTACCATCTGATCCCCCAATCCCACTTCTGGGCAAACACCCAGAGAAAACCATAGTTCGAAAACCTACACGCACCCCAACGTGCATGACAGCACTATATACGACAACCAAGACACCAAAGCAAGCAAAATGTCCACCGACAGATGACTGGATAAAGAAGATGTGGTACATATCTACGATGGAATGCTACTCAGCCATACAAAAGAAGGAAATACTGCCATTTGCAGCAACATGGAAGGACCTCAAGACGATCTAACTAAGTAAAGTCAGAAGGAGGTTGACAAATATCTTGGGATATGACTTATATGTGGAATCTAAAACTACATACAAATGAACTGATTCACAAAACAGTGACAGACTCACAGAGATCGACGAATATCATAGGATATCACAGGTGTGGATTAAGAAAAAAAAACACGATACAAATGAACTTATTTGGAGAACACAAACAGAATCACAGATGAGAAAGCCAGCTTGTGGGATTTCCCTGGTGGTCCAGTAGTTAAGAATCTGCCTTCCAATGCAGGCGACGTCGTTTTGATCCCTGGACGGGGATCTAAGATCCCACATCCGAGGAGCCACTAAGCCCCCGAGCCGCAACTGAGACCCAATGCAGCCAGAAAATAAATAAATAAATAAATATTTTTAAAAAAGAAAGCCAACTTGTGCTTGCAGGGGATGCGTCAGCAAGAAACATGCAGGTGAGCGATAAATTAGGACTTTGGGATTTAAGTATACACACTCCTCCTTATAAAATACATAATCTATGCGTTTCATTTCTACCCAGAGTTGAAATGTTGAGAGATGATTTTAAAAAAATAAGAAAGTGTCTTCCATTTTTAAAGGAATAATCTACACAGACCTACTAATATATAGCACAAGGAACTCTACTCAATATTCTGTCATTAATCAGTTATATGGCAAAAGAATCTGAAAAAGAAGGGATACTCAAAATATATAATTGAATCACTTAGCTGTACAACTGAAACTAACACAACATTATAAATCAACTATACTTCAGTATAAAATTTTTCTTAATTAAGGGAAAAAAAAGGAATAAGCTGATTTTTTTCTTGCAGCATACTCGGGCCCAAAATGCTTTGGATGACCATCAGAAGTGGTCAGAGAATGAATCCCTTATCTTTAACACCATTTTATTACTGGACCTGTTTTGTAAACGGTCCCCAAAATGGGGAGAGTCCCATATGTACAGGCCTTTATAAAACTTGATCAAGACTAAGGTCTGAGGGGCTCTTGTCGTGTGTGTTTAGTCTCTATTTCCAGGTTTCCCCCAAAACGTGTGAAGCCAGACCTTCTCACGGATCCCCTCTTTCAACCACCAAGTAGCCGTCAGCACACCGAGCCCCATTTTCAGTCCCCCGCTGCGTCCCCTTCACCATCTCCTTCAGCCCCCAGCCCCACACATTACCCTGCCAAATCACAAACCTCAAAACCAGTACCCCCGGGGCTTTCAACAATGGGACTCCCATCAGGTCCTCAAAACACTAAATGCTGGACAGGGCGTGGAGAAAAGGCAACCCTCCCCTCCACTACTGGAGGGAATATAAATTGGTACAACAACTGGGGAGAACAGTTCGGAGGTTCCTGCAAGAAGGAAAAAGAAAGCTACCAGCTGATCCCTCATCCCACTTCTGGGCAAACACCCAGAGAAGACCATAGCTCAAGAACCTACACGCACCCCGATGTGCATGACAGCACGATATACGACAACCGAGACACCGAAGCAAGCAAAAAGGCCCCCGACACATGACTGGATACAGAAGATGTGGTATATATCCACGATGGAATGCTACTCAGCCATACAAAAGACGGAAGTACTGCCATTTGCAGCAACACAGAAGGATCTCCAGATGACCTAAGTGAGGTAAATCAGATGGACGTCGATAAATATCAGGCGATATGACTTACATGTGGACTCTAAAAATTGATACAAATCAACTGATTCACAAAACAGCGACAGACTCGGAGACTTAGAAAACAAACTTATGCTTACCAAAGGGGAAAGATGGGGGAGAGGGATACATTAGGAGGTTGGCATTAACATATATACATGAACATATACACAATACATACTCCACTCTACAACACAGGGGACCCTGTTCAACACTTTGTCACAACCTATATAAGAAAAGGATCCTAAAAAGAACAGACATATGCATATGTACGACGAAATCACAGTGCTGTACACCTGCAAGGGGCACAACATGGTCCATCAAGTTGCTTGGAAATGAAAGAAAAATGCAGTTAAAGAAAAAGAAAGAGAGAAAATAACAGACGTGCACTCGATTTTCCCCAGGCTCGAGGACCTGGGCTAGGGTCACATCCCTGGAGGCTCAGCACGCTGGGTTTCAAGGCTGGCTGTCGTGGGGCTGAGGGGACTGGGGAGGATTTGCCAGCAAGTGAGCCCCCCTGGGACCTGCATTGTCTGGTCCACTCGAAATGGGACCACAGTCTCCAGATCCAGGCAGGCCCTCCGGTAGCTCAACCAAGCCTAGCGCACCGAAAGGAGGGTGGATCCTCTGGGCTGCAAGTGCTTTGAAACGTCACGTGGTCTCCACATCTCCTGGTGCTGGGGTTCCCACCTGCAGCCTAGCTTCATGTCCTACCACTAGAGTACCCTCGGCATCCTCCCTCAGTGTAGCACTTTGGGAAGGGTTGCGGCTTGTCTGGGGGTGAAGGGGAACAGGCCGAAAGGAAGGAGACACAAGACCTTGGGTGTTGCTTCTGGCACGTGCCCCTCCAAGTTACAACCCAGGAACACAACACCACTTTTCTCTCGCTAAGGCTCTGGCAATTGCCAGAGGGACCGGAGATGGGCACGAAGAAGCCTGCCACCTTGTGGACGATTCCTGTAACAACAACTTGGAAACCGGCGCCTCTGGGCACTAGGATTCACAAGGCCTGCAGGGCTTTAAAAAAATAACACCTGCGCTCAAGAAATGTCCTAGGATAGGTAACTGAAAAGATTTCAAAACAGGCCGGATTTGTCAGAAGACAATCTCAAGAGGTACATTTCACTCACACTGTTGGGAAAGAAGAAAAGAAACAAAACAAAACGGGAAAAGATGCTGAAGATCACCAATTACTTGACAACTGCAAATCAAAACAGCAACGAGGTATCATCTGACACCAGTCAGAATGGTCATCATGAAAGTGTCTCCAAACAATAAATTCCGGAGAGGGCATGGAGAAAGCAAACCCTCCTCCTCTGCTGGGGGGAACGTAACTGGTACAGCCACTGGCGAGTACAGTTGGGAGGTTCCTTCAATAACAGAAAATAGAGCTACCATCTGATCCCCCAATCCCACTTCTGGGCAAACACCCAGAGAAAACCATAGTTCGAAAACCTACACGCACCCCAACGTGCATGACAGCACTATATACGACAACCAAGACACCAAAGCAAGCAAAATGTCCACCGACAGATGACTGGATAAAGAAGATGTGGTACATATCTACGATGGAATGCTACTCAGCCATACAAAAGAAGGAAATACTGCCATTTGCAGCAACATGGAAGGACCTCAAGACGATCTAACTAAGTAAAGTCAGAAGGAGGTTGACAAATATCTTGGGATATGACTTATATGTGGAATCTAAAACTACATACAAATGAACTGATTCACAAAACAGTGACAGACTCACAGAGATCGACGAATATCATAGGATATCACAGGTGTGGATTAAGAAAAAAAAACACGATACAAATGAACTTATTTGGAGAACACAAACAGAATCACAGATGAGAAAGCCAGCTTGTGGGATTTCCCTGGTGGTCCAGTAGTTAAGAATCTGCCTTCCAATGCAGGCGACGTCGTTTTGATCCCTGGACGGGGATCTAAGATCCCACATCCGAGGAGCCACTAAGCCCCCGAGCCGCAACTGAGACCCAATGCAGCCAGAAAATAAATAAATAAATAAATATTTTTAAAAAAGAAAGCCAACTTGTGCTTGCAGGGGATGCGTCAGCAAGAAACATGCAGGTGAGGGATAAATTAGGACTTTGGGATTTAAGTATACACACTCCTCCTTATAAAATACATAATCTATGCGTTTCATTTCTACCCAGAGTTGAAATGTTGAGAGATGATTTTAAAAAAATAAGAAAGTGTCTTCCATTTTTAAAGGAATAATCTACACAGACCTACTAATATATAGCACAAGGAACTCTACTCAATATTCTGTCATTAATCAGTTATATGGCAAAAGAATCTGAAAAAGAAGGGATACTCAAAATATATAATTGAATCACTTAGCTGTACAACTGAAACTAACACAACATTATAAATCAACTATACTTCAGTATAAAATTTTTCTTAATTAAGGGAAAAAAAAGGAATAAGCTGATTTTTTTCTTGCAGCATACTCGGGCCCAAAATGCTTTGGATGACCATCAGAAGTGGTCAGAGAATGAATCCCTTATCTTTAACACCATTTTATTACTGGACCTGTTTTGTAAACGGTCCCCAAAATGGGGAGAGTCCCATATGTACAGGCCTTTATAAAACTTGATCAAGACTAAGGTCTGAGGGGCTCTTGTCGTGTGTGTTTAGTCTCTATTTCCAGGTTTCCCCCAAAACGTGTGAAGCCAGACCTTCTCACGGATCCCCTCTTTCAACCACCAAGTAGCCGTCAGCACACCGAGCCCCATTTTCAGTCCCCCGCTGCGTCCCCTTCACCATCTCCTTCAGCCCCCAGCCCCACACATTACCCTGCCAAATCACAAACCTCAAAACCAGTACCCCCGGGGCTTTCAACAATGGGACTCCCATCAGGTCCTCAAAACACTAAATGCTGGACAGGGCGTGGAGAAAAGGCAACCCTCCCCTCCACTACTGGAGGGAATATAAATTGGTACAACAACTGGGGAGAACAGTTCGGAGGTTCCTGCAAGAAGGAAAAAGAAAGCTACCAGCTGATCCCTCATCCCACTTCTGGGCAAACACCCAGAGAAGACCATAGCTCAAGAACCTACACGCACCCCGATGTGCATGACAGCACGATATACGACAACCGAGACACCGAAGCAAGCAAAAAGGCCCCCGACACATGACTGGATACAGAAGATGTGGTATATATCCACGATGGAATGCTACTCAGCCATACAAAAGACGGAAGTACTGCCATTTGCAGCAACACAGAAGGATCTCCAGATGACCTAAGTGAGGTAAATCAGATGGACGTCGATAAATATCAGGCGATATGACTTACATGTGGACTCTAAAAATTGATACAAATCAACTGATTCACAAAACAGCGACAGACTCGGAGACTTAGAAAACAAACTTATGCTTACCAAAGGGGAAAGATGGGGGAGAGGGATACATTAGGAGGTTGGCATTAACATATATACATGAACATATACACAATACATACTCCACTCTACAACACAGGGGACCCTGTTCAACACTTTGTCACAACCTATATAAGAAAAGGATCCTAAAAAGAACAGACATACGCATATGTACGACGAAATCACAGTGCTGTACACCTGCAAGGGGCACAACATGGTCCATCAAGTTGCTTGGAAATGAAAGAAAAATGCAGTTAAAGAAAAAGAAAGAGAGGGCTTCCCTGGTGGCGCAGTGGTTGAGAGTCCGCCTGCCGATGCAGGGGACACGGGTTCGTGCCCCGGTCTGGGAAGATCCCACATGCCGCGGAGCGGCTGGGCCCGTGAGCCATGGCCACTGAGCCTGTGCTCCGGAGCCTGTGCTCCGCAAGGGGAGAGGCCACAACAGTGAGAGGCCCGCCTACCGCAAAAAAAAAAAAAAAAAAAAAAAAAAAAGAAAGAGAGAAAATAAAAGACGTGCACTCGATTTTCCCCAGGCTCGAGGACCTGGGCTAGGGTCACATCCCTGGAGGCTCAGCACGCTGGGTTTCAAGGCTGGCTGTCGTGGGGCTGAGGGGACTGGGGAGGATTTGCCAGCAAGTGAGCCCCCCTGGGACCTGCATTGTCTGGTCCACTCGAAATGGGACCACAATCTCCAGATCCAGGCAGGCCCTCCGGTAGCTCAACCAAGCCTAGCGCACCGAAAGGAGGGTGGATCCTCTGGGCTGCAAGTGCTTTGAAACGTCACGTGGTCTCCACATCTCCTGGTGCTGGGGTTCCCACCTGCAGCCTAGCTTCATGTCCTACCACTAGAGTACCCTCGGCATCCTCCCTCAGTGTAGCACTTTGGGAAGGGTTGCGGCTTGTCTGGGGGTGAAGGGGAACAGGCCGAAAGGAAGGAGACACAAGACCTTGGGTGTTGCTTCTGGCACGTGCCCCTCCAAGTTACAACCCAGGAACACAACACCACTTTTCTCTCGCTAAGGCTCTGGCAACTGCCAGAGGGACCGGAGATGGGCACGAAGAAGCCTGCCACCTTGTGGACGATTCCTGTAACAACAACTTGGAAACCGGCGCCTCTGGGCACTAGGATTCACAAGGCCTGCAGGGCTTTAAAAAAATAACACCTGCGCTCAAGAAATGTCCTAGGATAGGTAACTGAAAAGATTTCAAAACAGGCCGGATTTGTCAGAAGACAATCTCAAGAGGTACATTTCACTCACACTGTTGGGAAAGAAGAAAAGAAACAAAACAAAACGGGAAAAGATGCTGAAGATCACCAATTACTTGACAACTGCAAATCAAAACAGCAACGAGGTATCATCTGACACCAGTCAGAATGGTCATCATGAAAGTGTCTCCAAACAATAAATTCCGGAGAGGGCATGGAGAAAGCAAACCCTCCTCCTCTGCTGGGGGGAACGTAACTGGTACAGCCACTGGCGAGTACAGTTGGGAGGTTCCTTCAATAACAGAAAATAGAGCTACCATCTGATCCCCCAATCCCACTTCTGGGCAAACACCCAGAGAAAACCATAGTTCGAAAACCTACACGCACCCCAACGTGCATGACAGCACTATATACGACAACCAAGACACCAAAGCAAGCAAAATGTCCACCGACAGATGACTGGATAAAGAAGATGTGGTACATATCTACGATGGAATGCTACTCAGCCATACAAAAGAAGGAAATACTGCCATTTGCAGCAACATGGAAGGACCTCAAGACGATCTAACTAAGTAAAGTCAGAAGGAGGTTGACAAATATCTTGGGATATGACTTATATGTGGAATCTAAAACTACATACAAATGAACTGATTCACAAAACAGTGACAGACTCACAGAGATCGACGAATATCATAGGATATCACAGGTGTGGATTAAGAAAAAAAAACACGATACAAATGAACTTATTTGGAGAACACAAACAGAATCACAGATGAGAAAGCCAGCTTGTGGGATTTCCCTGGTGGTCCAGTAGTTAAGAATCTGCCTTCCAATGCAGGCGACGTCGTTTTGATCCCTGGACGGGGATCTAAGATCCCACATCCGAGGAGCCACTAAGCCCCCGAGCCGCAACTAAGACCCAATGCAGCCAGAAAATAAATAAATAAATAAATATTTTTAAAAAAGAAAGCCAACTTGTGCTTGCAGGGGATGCGTCAGCAAGAAACATGCAGGTGAGCGATAAATTAGGACTTTGGGATTTAAGTATACACACTCCTCCTTATAAAATACATAATCTATGCGTTTCATTTCTACCCAGAGTTGAAATGTTGAGAGATGATTTTAAAAAAATAAGAAAGTGTCTTCCATTTTTAAAGGAATAATCTACACAGACCTACTAATATATAGCACAAGGAACTCTACTCAATATTCTGTCATTAATCAGTTATATGGCAAAAGAATCTGAAAAAGAAGGGATACTCAAAATATATAATTGAATCACTTAGCTGTACAACTGAAACTAACACAACATTATAAATCAACTATACTTCAGTATAAAATTTTTCTTAATTAAGGGAAAAAAAAGGAATAAGCTGATTTTTTTCTTGCAGCATACTCGGGCCCAAAATGCTTTGGATGACCATCAGAAGTGGTCAGAGAATGAATCCCTTATCTTTAACACCATTTTATTACTGGACCTGTTTTGTAAACGGTCCCCAAAATGGGGAGAGTCCCATATGTACAGGCCTTTATAAAACTTGATCAAGACTAAGGTCTGAGGGGCTCTTGTCGTGTGTGTTTAGTCTCTATTTCCAGGTTTCCCCCAAAACGTGTGAAGCCAGACCTTCTCACGGATCCCCTCTTTCAACCACCAAGTAGCCGTCAGCACACCGAGCCCCATTTTCAGTCCCCCGCTGCGTCCCCTTCACCATCTCCTTCAGCCCCCAGCCCCACACATTACCCTGCCAAATCACAAACCTCAAAACCAGTACCCCCGGGGCTTTCAACAATGGGACTCCCATCAGGTCCTCAAAACACTAAATGCTGGACAGGGCGTGGAGAAAAGGCAACCCTCCCCTCCACTACTGGAGGGAATATAAATTGGTACAACAACTGGGGAGAACAGTTCGGAGGTTCCTGCAAGAAGGAAAAAGAAAGCTACCAGCTGATCCCTCATCCCACTTCTGGGCAAACACCCAGAGAAGACCATAGCTCAAGAACCTACACGCACCCCGATGTGCATGACAGCACGATATACGACAACCGAGACACCGAAGCAAGCAAAAAGGCCCCCGACACATGACTGGATACAGAAGATGTGGTATATATCCACGATGGAATGCTACTCAGCCATACAAAAGACGGAAGTACTGCCATTTGCAGCAACACAGAAGGATCTCCAGATGACCTAAGTGAGGTAAATCAGATGGACGTCGATAAATATCAGGCGATATGACTTACATGTGGACTCTAAAAATTGATACAAATCAACTGATTCACAAAACAGCGACAGACTCGGAGACTTAGAAAACAAACTTATGCTTACCAAAGGGGAAAGATGGGGGAGAGGGATACATTAGGAGGTTGGCATTAACATATATACATGAACATATACACAATACATACTCCACTCTACAACACAGGGGACCCTGTTCAACACTTTGTCACAACCTATATAAGAAAAGGATCCTGGGCTTCCCTGGTGGCGCAGTGGTTGAGAGTCCGCCTGCCGATGCAGGGGACACTGGTTCGTGCCCCGGTCCGGGAAGATCCCACATGCCACAGAGAGGCTGGGCCCGTGGGCCATGGCCGCTGAGCCTGTGCGTCTGGAGCCTGTGCTCCGCGGCGGGAGAGGCCACAACAGTGAGAGGCCCACGTACAGCAAAAAAAAAAAAAAAAAAAAAAAAAAAAAAAAGAAAAGGATCCTAAAAAGAACAGACATACGCATATGTACGACGAAATCACAGTGCTGTACATCTGCAAGGGGCACAACATGGTCCATCAAGTTGCTTGGAAATGAAAGAAAAATGCAGTTAAAGAAAAAGAAAGAGAGAAAATAAAAGACGTGCACTCGATTTTCCCCAGGCTCGAGGACCTGGGCTAGGGTCACATCCCTGGAGGCTCAGCACGCTGGGTTTCAAGGCTGGCTGTCGTGGGGCTGAGGGGACTGGGGAGGATTTGCCAGCAAGTGAGCCCCCCTGGGACCTGCATTGTCTGGTCCACTCGAAATGGGACCACAGTCTCCAGATCCAGGCAGGCCCTCCGATAGCTCAACCAAGCCTAGCGCACCGAAAGGAGGGTGGATCCTCTGGGCTGCAAGTGCTTTGAAACGTCACGTGGTCTCCACATCTCCTGGTGCTGGGGTTCCCACCTGCAGCCTAGCTTCATGTCCTACCACTAGAGTACCCTCGGCATCCTCCCTCAGTGTAGCACTTTGGGAAGGGTTGCGGCTTGTCTGGGGGTGAAGGGGAACAGGCCGAAAGGAAGGAGACACAAGACCTTGGGTGTTGCTTCTGGCACGTGCCCCTCCAAGTTACAACCCAGGAACACAACACCACTTTTCTCTCGCTAAGGCTCTGGCAATTGCCAGAGGGACCGGAGATGGGCACGAAGAAGCCTGCCACCTTGTGGACGATTCCTGTAACAACAACTTGGAAACCGGCGCCTCTGGGCACTAGGATTCACAAGGCCTGCAAGGGCTTTAAAAAAATAACACCTGCGCTCAAGAAATGTCCTAGGATAGGTAACTGAAAAGATTTCAAAACAGGCCGGATTTGTCAGAAGACAATCTCAAGAGGTACATTTCACTCACACTGTTGGGAAAGAAGAAAAGAAACAAAACAAAACGGGAAAAGATGCTGAAGATCACCAATTACTTGACAACTGCAAATCAAAACAGCAACGAGGTATCATCTGACACCAGTCAGAATGGTCATCATGAAAGTGTCTCCAAACAATAAATTCCGGAGAGGGCATGGAGAAAGCAAACCCTCCTCCTCTGCTGGGGGGAACGTAACTGGTACAGCCACTGGCGAGTACAGTTGGGAGGTTCCTTCAATAACAGAAAATAGAGCTACCATCTGATCCCCCAATCCCACTTCTGGGCAAACACCCAGAGAAAACCATAGTTCGAAAACCTACACGCACCCCAACGTGCATGACAGCACTATATACGACAACCAAGACACCAAAGCAAGCAAAATGTCCACCGACAGATGACTGGATAAAGAAGATGTGGTACATATCTACGATGGAATGCTACTCAGCCATACAAAAGAAGGAAATACTGCCATTTGCAGCAACATGGAAGGACCTCAAGACGATCTAACTAAGTAAAGTCAGAAGGAGGTTGACAAATATCTTGGGATATGACTTATATGTGGAATCTAAAACTACATACAAATGAACTGATTCACAAAACAGTGACAGACTCACAGAGATCGACGAATATCATAGGATATCACAGGTGTGGATTAAGAAAAAAAACCACGATACAAATGAACTTATTTGGAGAACACAAACAGAATCACAGATGAGAAAGCCAGCTTGTGGGATTTCCCTGGTGGTCCAGTGGTTAAGAATCTGCCTTCCAATGCAGGCGACGTCGTTTTGATCCCTGGACGGGGATCTAAGATCCCACATCCGAGGAGCCACTAAGCCCCCGAGCCGCAACTGAGACCCAATGCAGCCAGAAAATAAATAAATAAATAAATATTTTTAAAAAAGAAAGCCAACTTGTGCTTGCAGGGGATGCGTCAGCAAGAAACATGCAGGTGAGGGATAAATTAGGACTTTGGGATTTAAGTATACACACTCCTCCTTATAAAATACATAATCTATGCGTTTCATTTCTACCCAGAGTTGAAATGTTGAGAGATGATTTTAAAAAAATAAGAAAGTGTCTTCCATTTTTAAAGGAATAATCTACACAGACCTACTAATATATAGCACAAGGAACTCTACTCAATATTCTGTCATTAATCAGTTATATGGCAAAAGAATCTGAAAAAGAAGGGATACTCAAAATATATAATTGAATCACTTAGCTGTACAACTGAAACTAACACAACATTATAAATCAACTATACTTCAGTATAAAATTTTTCTTAATTAAGGGGAAAAAAAGGAATAAGCTGATTTTTTTCTTGCAGCATACTCGGGCCCAAAATGCTTTGGATGACCATCAGAAGTGGTCAGAGAATGAATCCCTTATCTTTAACACCATTTTATTACTGGACCTGTTTTGTAAACGGTCCCCAAAATGGGGAGAGTCCCATATGTACAGGCCTTTATAAAACTTGATCAAGACTAAGGTCTGAGGGGCTCTTGTCGTGTGTGTTTAGTCTCTATTTCCAGGTTTCCCCCAAAACGTGTGAAGCCAGACCTTCTCACGGATCCCCTCTTTCAACCACCAAGTAGCCGTCAGCACACCGAGCCCCATTTTCAGTCCCCCGCTGCGTCCCCTTCACCATCTCCTTCAGCCCCCAGCCCCACACATTACCCTGCCAAATCACAAACCTCAAAACCAGTACCCCCGGGGCTTTCAACAATGGGACTCCCATCAGGTCCTCAAAACACTAAATGCTGGACAGGGCGTGGAGAAAAGGCAACCCTCCCCTCCACTACTGGAGGGAATATAAATTGGTACAACAACTGGGGAGAACAGTTCGGAGGTTCCTGCAAGAAGGAAAAAGAAAGCTACCAGCTGATCCCTCATCCCACTTCTGGGCAAACACCCAGAGAAGACCATAGCTCAAGAACCTACACGCACCCCGATGTGCATGACAGCACGATATACGACAACCGAGACACCGAAGCAAGCAAAAAGGCCCCCGACACATGACTGGATACAGAAGATGTGGTATATATCCACGATGGAATGCTACTCAGCCATACAAAAGACGGAAGTACTGCCATTTGCAGCAACACAGAAGGATCTCCAGATGACCTAAGTGAGGTAAATCAGATGGACGTCGATAAATATCAGGCGATATGACTTACATGTGGACTCTAAAAATTGATACAAATCAACTGATTCACAAAACAGCGACAGACTCGGAGACTTAGAAAACAAACTTATGCTTACCAAAGGGGAAAGATGGGGGAGAGGGATACATTAGGAGGTTGGCATTAACATATATACATGAACATATACACAATACATACTCCACTCTACAACACAGGGGACCCTGTTCAACACTTTGTCACAACCTATATAAGAAAAGGATCCTAAAAAGAACAGACATACGCATATGTACGACGAAATCACAGTGCTGTACATCTGCAAGGGGCACAACATGGTCCATCAAGTTGCTTGGAAATGAAAGAAAAATGCAGTTAAAGAAAAAGAAAGAGAGAAAATAAAAGACGTGCACTCGATTTTCCCCAGGCTCGAGGACCTGGGCTAGGGTCACATCCCTGGAGGCTCAGCACGCTGGGTTTCAAGGCTGGCTGTCGTGGGGCTGAGGGGACTGGGGAGGATTTGCCAGCAAGTGAGCCCCCCTGGGACCTGCATTGTCTGGTCCACTCGAAATGGGACCACAATCTCCAGATCCAGGCAGGCCCTCCGATAGCTCAACCAAGCCTAGCGCACCGAAAGGAGGGTGGATCCTCTGGGCTGCAAGTGCTTTGAAACGTCACGTGGTCTCCACATCTCCTGGTGCTGGGGTTCCCACCTGCAGCCTAGCTTCATGTCCTACCACTAGAGTACCCTCGGCATCCTCCCTCAGTGTAGCACTTTGGGAAGGGTTGCGGCTTGTCTGGGGGTGAAGGGGAACAGGCCGAAAGGAAGGAGACACAAGACCTTGGGTGTTGCTTCTGGCACGTGCCCCTCCAAGTTACAACCCAGGAACACAACACCACTTTTCTCTCGCTAAGGCTCTGGCAATTGCCAGAGGGACCGGAGATGGGCACGAAGAAGCCTGCCACCTTGTGGACGATTCCTGTAACAACAACTTGGAAACCGGCGCCTCTGGGCACTAGGATTCACAAGGCCTGCAGGGCTTTAAAAAAATAACACCTGCGCTCAAGAAATGTCCTAGGATAGGTAACTGAAAAGATTTCAAAACAGGCCGGATTTGTCAGAAGACAATCTCAAGAGGTACATTTCACTCACACTGTTGGGAAAGAAGAAAAGAAACAAAACAAAACGGGAAAAGATGCTGAAGATCACCAATTACTTGACAACTGCAAATCAAAACAGCAACGAGGTATCATCTGACACCAGTCAGAATGGTCATCATGAAAGTGTCTCCAAACAATAAATTCCGGAGAGGGCATGGAGAAAGCAAACCCTCCTCCTCTGCTGGGGGGAACGTAACTGGTACAGCCACTGGCGAGTACAGTTGGGAGGTTCCTTCAATAACAGAAAATAGAGCTACCATCTGATCCCCCAATCCCACTTCTGGGCAAACACCCAGAGAAAACCATAGTTCGAAAACCTACACGCACCCCAACGTGCATGACAGCACTATATACGACAACCAAGACACCAAAGCAAGCAAAATGTCCACCGACAGATGACTGGATAAAGAAGATGTGGTACATATCTACGATGGAATGCTACTCAGCCATACAAAAGAAGGAAATACTGCCATTTGCAGCAACATGGAAGGACCTCAAGACGATCTAACTAAGTAAAGTCAGAAGGAGGTTGACAAATATCTTGGGATATGACTTATATGTGGAATCTAAAACTACATACAAATGAACTGATTCACAAAACAGTGACAGACTCACAGAGATCGACGAATATCATAGGATATCACAGGTGTGGATTAAGAAAAAAAAACACGATACAAATGAACTTATTTGGAGAACACAAACAGAATCACAGATGAGAAAGCCAGCTTGTGGGATTTCCCTGGTGGTCCAGTAGTTAAGAATCTGCCTTCCAATGCAGGCGACGTCGTTTTGATCCCTGGACGGGGATCTAAGATCCCACATCCGAGGAGCCACTAAGCCCCCGAGCCGCAACTAAGACCCAATGCAGCCAGAAAATAAATAAATAAATAAATATTTTTAAAAAAGAAAGCCAACTTGTGCTTGCAGGGGATGCGTCAGCAAGAAACATGCAGGTGAGCGATAAATTAGGACTTTGGGATTTAAGTATACACACTCCTCCTTATAAAATACATAATCTATGCGTTTCATTTCTACCCAGAGTTGAAATGTTGAGAGATGATTTTAAAAAAATAAGAAAGTGTCTTCCATTTTTAAAGGAATAATCTACACAGACCTACTAATATATAGCACAAGGAACTCTACTCAATATTCTGTCATTAATCAGTTATATGGCAAAAGAATCTGAAAAAGAAGGGATACTCAAAATATATAATTGAATCACTTAGCTGTACAACTGAAACTAACACAACATTATAAATCAACTATACTTCAGTATAAAATTTTTCTTAATTAAGGGAAAAAAAAGGAATAAGCTGATTTTTTTCTTGCAGCATACTCGGGCCCAAAATGCTTTGGATGACCATCAGAAGTGGTCAGAGAATGAATCCCTTATCTTTAACACCATTTTATTACTGGACCTGTTTTGTAAACGGTCCCCAAAATGGGGAGAGTCCCATATGTACAGGCCTTTATAAAACTTGATCAAGACTAAGGTCTGAGGGGCTCTTGTCGTGTGTGTTTAGTCTCTATTTCCAGGTTTCCCCCAAAACGTGTGAAGCCAGACCTTCTCACGGATCCCCTCTTTCAACCACCAAGTAGCCGTCAGCACACCGAGCCCCATTTTCAGTCCCCCGCTGCGTCCCCTTCACCATCTCCTTCAGCCCCCAGCCCCACACATTACCCTGCCAAATCACAAACCTCAAAACCAGTACCCCCGGGGCTTTCAACAATGGGACTCCCATCAGGTCCTCAAAACACTAAATGCTGGACAGGGCGTGGAGAAAAGGCAACCCTCCCCTCCACTACTGGAGGGAATATAAATTGGTACAACAACTGGGGAGAACAGTTCGGAGGTTCCTGCAAGAAGGAAAAAGAAAGCTACCAGCTGATCCCTCATCCCACTTCTGGGCAAACACCCAGAGAAGACCATAGCTCAAGAACCTACACGCACCCCGATGTGCATGACAGCACGATATACGACAACCGAGACACCGAAGCAAGCAAAAAGGCCCCCGACACATGACTGGATACAGAAGATGTGGTATATATCCACGATGGAATGCTACTCAGCCATACAAAAGACGGAAGTACTGCCATTTGCAGCAACACAGAAGGATCTCCAGATGACCTAAGTGAGGTAAATCAGATGGACGTCGATAAATATCAGGCGATATGACTTACATGTGGACTCTAAAAATTGATACAAATCAACTGATTCACAAAACAGCGACAGACTCGGAGACTTAGAAAACAAACTTATGCTTACCAAAGGGGAAAGATGGGGGAGAGGGATACATTAGGAGGTTGGCATTAACATATATACATGAACATATACACAATACATACTCCACTCTACAACACAGGGGACCCTGTTCAACACTTTGTCACAACCTATATAAGAAAAGGATCCTAAAAAGAACAGACATACGCATATGTACGACGAAATCACAGTGCTGTACATCTGCAAGGGGCACAACATGGTCCATCAAGTTGCTTGGAAATGAAAGAAAAATGCAGTTAAAGAAAAAGAAAGAGAGAAAATAAAAGACGTGCACTCGATTTTCCCCAGGCTCGAGGACCTGGGCTAGGGTCACATCCCTGGAGGCTCAGCACGCTGGGTTTCAAGGCTGGCTGTCGTGGGGCTGAGGGGACTGGGGAGGATTTGCCAGCAAGTGAGCCCCCCTGGGACCTGCATTGTCTGGTCCACTCGAAATGGGACCACAGTCTCCAGATCCAGGCAGGCCCTCCGATAGCTCAACCAAGCCTAGCGCACCGAAAGGAGGGTGGATCCTCTGGGCTGCAAGTGCTTTGAAACGTCACGTGGTCTCCACATCTCCTGGTGCTGGGGTTCCCACCTGCAGCCTAGCTTCATGTCCTACCACTAGAGTACCCTCGGCATCCTCCCTCAGTGTAGCACTTTGGGAAGGGTTGCGGCTTGTCTGGGGGTGAAGGGGAACAGGCCGAAAGGAAGGAGACACAAGACCTTGGGTGTTGCTTCTGGCACGTGCCCCTCCAAGTTACAACCCAGGAACACAACACCACTTTTCTCTCGCTAAGGCTCTGGCAATTGCCAGAGGGACCGGAGATGGGCACGAAGAAGCCTGCCACCTTGTGGACGATTCCTGTAACAACAACTTGGAAACCGGCGCCTCTGGGCACTAGGATTCACAAGGCCTGCAGGGCTTTAAAAAAATAACACCTGCGCTCAAGAAATGTCCTAGGATAGGTAACTGAAAAGATTTCAAAACAGGCCGGATTTGTCAGAAGACAATCTCAAGAGGTACATTTCACTCACACTGTTGGGAAAGAAGAAAAGAAACAAAACAAAACGGGAAAAGATGCTGAAGATCACCAATTACTTGACAACTGCAAATCAAAACAGCAACGAGGTATCATCTGACACCAGTCAGAATGGTCATCATGAAAGTGTCTCCAAACAATAAATTCCGGAGAGGGCATGGAGAAAGCAAACCCTCCTCCTCTGCTGGGGGGAACGTAACTGGTACAGCCACTGGCGAGTACAGTTGGGAGGTTCCTTCAATAACAGAAAATAGAGCTACCATCTGATCCCCCAATCCCACTTCTGGGCAAACACCCAGAGAAAACCATAGTTCGAAAACCTACACGCACCCCAACGTGCATGACAGCACTATATACGACAACCAAGACACCAAAGCAAGCAAAATGTCCACCGACAGATGACTGGATAAAGAAGATGTGGTACATATCTACGATGGAATGCTACTCAGCCATACAAAAGAAGGAAATACTGCCATTTGCAGCAACATGGAAGGACCTCAAGACGATCTAACTAAGTAAAGTCAGAAGGAGGTTGACAAATATCTTGGGATATGACTTATATGTGGAATCTAAAACTACATACAAATGAACTGATTCACAAAACAGTGACAGACTCACAGAGATCGACGAATATCATAGGATATCACAGGTGTGGATTAAGAAAAAAAACCACGATACAAATGAACTTATTTGGAGAACACAAACAGAATCACAGATGAGAAAGCCAGCTTGTGGGATTTCCCTGGTGGTCCAGTGGTTAAGAATCTGCCTTCCAATGCAGGCGACGTCGTTTTGATCCCTGGACGGGGATCTAAGATCCCACATCCGAGGAGCCACTAAGCCCCCGAGCCGCAACTGAGACCCAATGCAGCCAGAAAATAAATAAATAAATAAATATTTTTAAAAAAGAAAGCCAACTTGTGCTTGCAGGGGATGCGTCAGCAAGAAACATGCAGGTGAGGGATAAATTAGGACTTTGGGATTTAAGTATACACACTCCTCCTTATAAAATACATAATCTATGCGTTTCATTTCTACCCAGAGTTGAAATGTTGAGAGATGATTTTAAAAAAATAAGAAAGTGTCTTCCATTTTTAAAGGAATAATCTACACAGACCTACTAATATATAGCACAAGGAACTCTACTCAATATTCTGTCATTAATCAGTTATATGGCAAAAGAATCTGAAAAAGAAGGGATACTCAAAATATATAATTGAATCACTTAGCTGTACAACTGAAACTAACACAACATTATAAATCAACTATACTTCAGTATAAAATTTTTCTTAATTAAGGGGAAAAAAAGGAATAAGCTGATTTTTTTCTTGCAGCATACTCGGGCCCAAAATGCTTTGGATGACCATCAGAAGTGGTCAGAGAATGAATCCCTTATCTTTAACACCATTTTATTACTGGACCTGTTTTGTAAACGGTCCCCAAAATGGGGAGAGTCCCATATGTACAGGCCTTTATAAAACTTGATCAAGACTAAGGTCTGAGGGGCTCTTGTCGTGTGTGTTTAGTCTCTATTTCCAGGTTTCCCCCAAAACGTGTGAAGCCAGACCTTCTCACGGATCCCCTCTTTCAACCACCAAGTAGCCGTCAGCACACCGAGCCCCATTTTCAGTCCCCCGCTGCGTCCCCTTCACCATCTCCTTCAGCCCCCAGCCCCACACATTACCCTGCCAAATCACAAACCTCAAAACCAGTACCCCCGGGGCTTTCAACAATGGGACTCCCATCAGGTCCTCAAAACACTAAATGCTGGACAGGGCGTGGAGAAAAGGCAACCCTCCCCTCCACTACTGGAGGGAATATAAATTGGTACAACAACTGGGGAGAACAGTTCGGAGGTTCCTGCAAGAAGGAAAAAGAAAGCTACCAGCTGATCCCTCATCCCACTTCTGGGCAAACACCCAGAGAAGACCATAGCTCAAGAACCTACACGCACCCCGATGTGCATGACAGCACGATATACGACAACCGAGACACCGAAGCAAGCAAAAAGGCCCCCGACACATGACTGGATACAGAAGATGTGGTATATATCCACGATGGAATGCTACTCAGCCATACAAAAGACGGAAGTACTGCCATTTGCAGCAACACAGAAGGATCTCCAGATGACCTAAGTGAGGTAAATCAGATGGACGTCGATAAATATCAGGCGATATGACTTACATGTGGACTCTAAAAATTGATACAAATCAACTGATTCACAAAACAGCGACAGACTCGGAGACTTAGAAAACAAACTTATGCTTACCAAAGGGGAAAGATGGGGGAGAGGGATACATTAGGAGGTTGGCATTAACATATATACATGAACATATACACAATACATACTCCACTCTACAACACAGGGGACCCTGTTCAACACTTTGTCACAACCTATATAAGAAAAGGATCCTAAAAAGAACAGACATACGCATATGTACGACGAAATCACAGTGCTGTACATCTGCAAGGGGCACAACATGGTCCATCAAGTTGCTTGGAAATGAAAGAAAAATGCAGTTAAAGAAAAAGAAAGAGAGAAAATAAAAGACGTGCACTCGATTTTCCCCAGGCTCGAGGACCTGGGCTAGGGTCACATCCCTGAGGCTCAGCACGCTGGGTTTCAAGGCTGGCTGTCGTGGGGCTGAGGGGACTGGGGAGGATTTGCCAGCAAGTGAGCCCCCCTGGGACCTGCATTGTCTGGTCCACTCGAAATGGGACCACAATCTCCAGATCCAGGCAGGCCCTCCGATAGCTCAACCAAGCCTAGCGCACCGAAAGGAGGGTGGATCCTCTGGGCTGCAAGTGCTTT